>NC_142845.1:7878787-8181818 GCF_061612785.1 Hesperophylax consimilis
TTTTTTTAATATAATCTCTTGTATTTTTCAAAATAGAACAGTTAGAAGAGATAGGCTAGAGTTGAACACTGGACTAAATTTAGCTGATTTTTTATAGATCGTGTTTATCCACGGAAAAGGTGTCCAGAAAACCGTAATTTAAAAGAGATAATATTCCTATAACTTTTAGTGCTAAATTTTTAAATAATTTCAATAGTTGATCATATTTAGAAGTTTATTTTCAAGTTCTGTGAATGTTCTATTCGAGTTCTGTTATTGTATCGTCATGTGCAAGTTGTTTCACAAAACGGAAATAAAAACAGAACTTGCATGGAACATTCACAGAACTTGAAATTTGATGAATTGTTCAAATTCTGTTAACAAACTGGACCTAATTAAATACAATGAGTTCAGTTTTGAAGTATGAGTATGATGTATGAAGTTTGAAGTATGAAGTATGAGTTTAGTTTTGAAGTATGAGTATGAAGTCTAAAGTATTAGTTTAGTTTTTAGTAAGAATTTCATTGCTACTTCGTGAAAATACAAAAAATAGTAAACTTTGAAAGAATTTCAAATTTGAAAATGACTTGAGTTCATTTTAATCAGCAATCTTAGCTGTAATAACGGACTAAATAATTCCATCTGTGTTATTGGATTATGAGCACTGTCACTTTCTTGGATATTTCCATGCCGTGACTGAATTTTTTGGTTGTATTTTTTGTTCGTTGCCAGAGTATTCAGACTTGAAAAATACAACAATACCAAGCTCAATTAATTATTGTCTGACCATAAAACCGATTTTGTTATTCTTGACTACTTCTTTCAATATTGTCATTAATGCACTAGCTTTATCGTCTCCACTCCTGTCATTTGATGCTGATAAATGATTTTATTTGAAACTGCAATTGACAGTCAAATTATGGACAGTTAACTTGCCCTTACAAAAGGAAAAGGATATGTAGCCTTTTTATTGTGTGCTCTTCATTTATAGTCCAGTCAGTGGGGAGTTTTACCTTGCAAAAGGTTAGGTAGTAGCGATTTTGATATATGTTGTTAAGATTGGGACTCTAAGGAAAAAAAAAGTTTTCGACCTTGGGAGGGTCGAGCTCGACCCGCCATCTTGGATTGAAGGTGCCAAAATTTGTTTTTTTCAAAATAATTGTGAAGTGGTCGTTTTTACAACCAAATTGTTCAAGACAAACTTAAAGACAACTAAATTACCTACATTTTTTGTAGAAAGTTTTTTTTTGTAAGTCTAATAGGTAACGAGTTACAGTGGCAAAAATGTGAATATTTTTCTAAAAAATGATGAAATTCCCAACTTTGTAATTTTTTCGGGTTATTCATTACATAATTATAATAATTTTGCTAACTCATTTCCACACCACCATGAAGTAGAAAACATGGCGCATTTTTTATTGTGGTATCCCCAGTAGATCTACTCCACAGATATACCAGCGATGGTAGATTTCGAAATTATGTTACATTACTATGAATTATGTTACTATAAATTATGTTACTTAATAACAGTCTTCGTCATCAATGTCATCATCTAACTCATTGCCTGTGATACTGAGATTCTGGGCTTCCATTGACAAAATCTCTTCTTCTTCGTCCTCGACATCGATGTGAACCTCTGGCGAATTTCGGCATGTTTGACCATTACAGCACCCACATACAATAGAACACTTCAATCCAGCTTTCCTGCAGCTACATGCAACGCCGCATCCTTTTTTACAATTGCATGAACAAAATAAGTCTCGGGTGCTGGTTTCTTTGTCATTCTTACTGAAACAAGCCCGTTGGTGTCACGTTTCCAGCCCCAGTTTTCTGGATTTTTTTGGATTCCATACCATTTTTGGACTTGATGGTACGTTCTAAATGCATGGTACCATGCAGCGTCGTTCGTTGGTGGCAAAGAGGCAAAATTGAATTTGCTTTTTGCTGTCGACTTTGCGAAACGTTTGTAGCGGATTTCTTCCAAGGTTTCCTTATCCATGACACCCCCGTACAAAGCAACAAGAAAGCGTGTTCCTGCAACTGCTATGTCTTCTGGTGTTGCATCATGTTGTTTGAAGATTCCTATCATGGCATTGAGTCTTGTGTCGTTTTGCACAAGCGAACAAAATTTTGTTTTTCCTTGGTTGAAGAAGGACGATGTTGTATCGCAGCCGCTAAAGGCATGAAGAAACAGAATATTCTCAGCCGCCTCTTTGTATTTCACACTATTCGCGGAATACAGTCTTTCAAAAGTTTTGCGTCTCCCGGGTTTGCGAAGATATATACTACTTTTGGGTGGTGATAATGCTGTCAGCAGAACTAGGAGATCAACGTCTTCGCCAATATTGAAAACAGCGTCATATGATGAACACAAGGAAATCGCAGTATTGACAATCAACTCATCAGCATCTTCTTCAGCCTGCTTAGCTGTAAAATAATCCTGTATAAATTGCTTTGTAAGCATCGAAATCAGACGGACTTTGTTATTTTCATTGGCTAAAAATCGTTCTTGTGAAACTTGAAGGTCTTGAAGCGCCCTTGAGGTGATTTTTCACAAAAACGGCGCTCTACAAATTATCCAATTATTATTATTGAACTGGCATTGTTTCATCGAAAAGAACATCTGCAGGCATGTGCTTCTTCAATCGGCGAAGTCTTTCTGCGGTTTTCGTATTTTTTTCACCATCATCAAGCGGATATCCATCGAAAACAATGACTGCATGTGATCCATAGTGATTTCTTACATAGTGAACGTACTTCTCGCAAATTGACCCAAAATAATCATTCCGATTCCATACAACTTTATGTAAAAGATGTCCTTCATCCACAACATTAATTTTGCTACCTTCAAGTTGCACGCCTTCTGGAAGTTGTTCGAAAACACCATAAAATGATGATTTCGTGCCTTTGCGCATTCCTTCTTCTGTGAAAAGCGACAAAGGAAATGGGGCGAGTTCGAATTTAAGGAAATCCTTCAATTCTTCGTCGGATTTCTTCACAATACACATTCTCTGGAACAACATTAGCGTGTTGATGGAAATAGTTGTTTCGCCGACCTTTGCTGCTGTTGACTGCTACTAATGGAATAACTTTGTCCTTACGTTTAAATTTTATAGATACAAAATTTTCAGACGTGGTAACCATGTTCGACATCCTCTCGGTACCTATTTCTCTGGATAAATTACAATTAATCTTTTCATCCCCGACAATTCCAGTACTGATAGAAAGAAGTGAATTGATTTTGGGGAAGGGACAATGCTGAGAAAACCAATCCAACAGCTTTTTATCAACAAAATTTATCAAGAAAATTGGAGTTTTACAATTTTTTGTCAAAATTTTCTTCTTTCAACCGCTGTAACTCGTTACCTATTAGACTTACAAAAAAAAACTTGCCACAAAAAATGTAGGTAATTTAGTTGTCTTTAAGTTTGCATACAACAATTTGGTTGTAAAAACGACCACTTCATAATTATTTTGAAAAAACCAAATTTTGGCACCTTCAATCCAAGATGGCGGGTCGAGCTCGACCCCCCCAAGGTCGAAAACTTTTTTTTTTCTTTAGAGTCCCAATCTTAACAACATATGTGAAAATCGCTACTACCTAACCTTTTGCAAGGTGGAGCCCTTTTTTATCCCCCACTGACTGGACTATTATATGTACGTACATACGTACTGCGTACGCAGTATTTATTTATTTGCGTACGCAGTCCAACGAGATCTATGCTAGCTTATACTCGAATTGCAAGGATTTTTCTTGGGTAAAACGATTTTCTTGCATTAGTTTCATACAGGAGGCCTTTAGGAAAATAGTTTTTCTCAGGGCCTATGTCATCTTTGGGTACACTGTGTGGAAACTCTCTTTAAGAAAAGAAACGTGAGGAAGTTCTGAGAAGGGGGTAGGTTAGGAATCTGGGGGACAGTGGGTCCAGG
This sequence comes from Hesperophylax consimilis, assembly GCF_061612785.1. NCBI lineage: Eukaryota > Metazoa > Arthropoda > Insecta > Trichoptera > Limnephilidae > Hesperophylax > Hesperophylax consimilis. Next base: position 7,882,697 of record NC_142845.1, read on the forward strand.
AGTGATGGACGTGTAAATACATCCCTCGCATTGCGATGCAATGGTCTCTCTCAACTAGTTTCTCTCGACCCGGCCCATCACGCAGTAAGTAGGCTGACGAATCCGCCACCGAGACCTAGAACAACCTCACCCCATGAACCTGGGTACCTCTACTAAGTCACCATATGTAGCGAATCACTTGGGGTAACCTATGGAAGAGGTGTTAGTTGTACAAAAAATGGTTTCTGGGGCGGCGGTACCCAAATGCGCCACCGCAAATGATTAATGTTCTCAATAAAAATATTTCGTTATGTATTGTGTCCCTTAACTTTTTTGGTATGAATGAACATTGGCACTCAAAACATACTAATAAAGCAGACAATAACCGAAAAACATGTATGTTTAAGCTTCATTGATGCATAATTGGCTAATGAACATATTGGCATTCATAATTCACTCAGTTTTGCTGAAAAAGGTCTATTAACCATACAAGAGCAGCAAAAATTGAAAATATTTTCCTTCAAACATTCAATCGCAATATGCAAAGGTTGGTTTGTATTGGAATTGTAAGATTATCATTGCATAACTTCAAAATCTCTTAACATTAAATGTAGTAAATTAATAACGTTAATTTTTAACTTATGTATTTGATAAAAGTCGGCTTACGGATTCCATGATAATTTTAGAATAATGAACCGAGCAATAATAATTCATCTCTGTACGTGATTCAGAGGCGAGGAAACGCGCGCCGAGATTGGTGAAACTGAACATGCGTAATTTATGCCATTTCGTAGTTAATTATTTCCACATAATAAGTTTGGCGTGGTTCATCAATTAAGGTTTTAAAAACATGACTTTATATTTAAAATATTAATTATAATATTGTAAATATCTTGTTTTTCATGTCTGCCTCACTAAAAGCTCTCAGTAAACACAAACATACTTACAAAGATAGCTTTTTCTTAACTCCTCAGGTGTCAAATATTCCATAAGAAAGTATTTCCGCTTCGCATTAATATTCAAATAAACGGAATATTTCTAAGCGTATCCGAAAACTGAAAATTGTTTTTGAAAGATGATGAAATACGATTACAAATTTTATTATTACAAATAAACACATGTTTGTTAATTTTAAAATTTAAATGAAAACATAAAACACTTACTTTTGTGCTGATAACGAAAAAATATATAAAACACACATTTTATTAGTCAGCTGTATTACAAACGTTAATATTACTCGTACATCACATTTTCGTCGTTTAATATAAAAATAATTAATACAAAATTCACAACGATTTGCAGTCGGAACCTTTGGTTTCATAAAGGTGCACATTTTAATTCTTATTTGGTTAGCATTTAGATTTGAATATAAAGCGTGGATTCGTGTTTTCTCGTTCTAACACCGTTTAGATCATATTTTTCACCACAGCAGTAAGGGAGACACAACGATTTCTCTAAGACCATATGAGTTGTTCTCAAAAGTGAACAAATTAGCCCGAAGGGTTAAGTATCTTTTCTGTTGTAAGTATATAATCGTTAAAATAATACCTTTATCAAACCAGAGTGGTAGATATCTATTCATAGAATCACCCTCCTACACCATTTGGGATCATGCACTACTATAATGCTTATAGACTACTTACTGTTTGGGCTACCGCGATTCTGCAGCGCTCCGATGTAAAATAAGTCGGAATATAAATACTCGTACCTATTATTTATAATGTTAATCAATTATTATACTAGTAGTTCTGTGAAATTTTCTTAATACTTTAATATCTAGGTACCTACTTATACTTCTTAATTATGTACCATTTTTTTATATTTCAAATAAGGAATTAAAAAATTTATTCAAAGAAACGTCACTATCTCAAAGATAATTCTTTATTCAAAATTTCTTCAGGCAGGTAGGTGACATAATAATTAAAAGTTCAGTAAAAGTTGAACACCTAGTTAAAGATTAGCAATCTAGTAAAAATAAGGTGGATGCACAGGTTTAAAAAAAATGGTGTAGTTAAACCTGAACTTCGTAAAGCTGAATTAATTAAATGTATTTTATTTATTTATTTTTTATAACATAATATTGATTAAATTTTATGATTTTGACTGTCCAACTAGGAAGGATTCCCGTTTAAGGTGAAATTAACAGGTTTCAAGTTATCCTAGACGAATACAGGATTTAAGACTAGCTAAAATAAGTATGTTAATACCAAGATACATAAAAAGATACATAAAAAAGATACATTAAGACACATAGAGGCGTTCGTGATTTCAAATTAAATTTTTTAGTATCATTTTGGAATTAGTCCTGCCTAGATCCAGCAACCAATTTGTCACTCTTGGACCGAAGGATGACAATTCACACAGTTTCAGCTGAGAGGGGATTTTATTATATATTTTAGGACCGAGATACGCGAATATTTTTTGATAAGCCGCTCTGTTGCTTGTTGGAACGGAAAGGTCATTCCTTCCCTTACTTCTGGTTTGATGTTTGTGTTCGGCTGTTTTCATTTTGTTTTTATTTTCATGAACATGGATTACAATTTTTTTTATATAGCACTGTCGGACATCTAGTACATTAAATTCCTTGAAGAGAGCGTCACTCGAATTATTAGGTATGTTAGATTTTAATTTAAAAAAGCTAAAATTATATTATTTTTTATTTACATATTAAGATCGAAAATGTATATAATTTTGTATAGAAAAAGCTTTACAGATAGTATTAATAATAAATTATATAAACAGATTCCAAAATAATACCGACAGACATAAATAATTATTTCGCTGCAGCATTTAACCGACGGTTAAAGTTAATCTTACATTGAACAAACGTTTGTTGTAGCACAAAGACTAATAATGAACACCGCTGTGTTGTTCCTTTTCAGATTAATTCAGTTAATTTATTGCACTCGATATGAAATTCCGAACATTTCCCTGTAGTCTTTAGTTGCCGATACTCGTTGGTTTCAACAGACAAAGAGATAATAATTATATTATTATGCGGAAATCGGCGACTTAATTACGTGTCCCTGTTAATTGATTATATTTTCTACACTACATTAGATTCAAGCAGTGGCGTGCAGTGACTTCTATCAATATTTTTTTTATATTATCAATTTAAATACAAATATTAATGTTCGTTCGTTCAAAATCTTAATACTCCTAATGTTCTTCACCGATGGTTTTGAAATTTTGACACAACTTGAATTCGATTACGCGTGTGTTTTTTATGTAGATGTTATCCCTGAGAGGTAAAATAACAGCGTGATTGTTGGACAAACATGCTTTTTTGAAAGAAAGAAAAAACAGCGCTATCTGTTGGACGTAAAAGCAACACGCGCTATTGTTTTTCTAACTGCACAGGTAGACTGAGTCACAGCAATGAGTGACGGGGTACAGATAGATAAAATAAGATTCGAAAGCTTTAAAAAAATAGCCTGGAGCTATCCTTTTTGTATAAATGTTTCGATTTTCTTCGTGGAGGCAAATTTTTTTTTTTTTTTAAACAAAGACAAACATTCCCGGGTTACGAATAACCTGTCAATATTTGAAAATCTTCTACTACCACCACAGTAAGCTGAAAATGTTGCTTGGGTTGTGATGGAGGACTTAGCCAGCCAAGGAATTGAACACACTACGCCTGGGTGGGACCCAAACGTGATGTCAACTCGGCCACCGACCGGTCGAGTTAAATCGATAACCTTACAATTTCGGATTGATAAACAGAGAAAATTGAGTAATGCTGATTTATTAAATTTGCCGTTTTTAAATTTTAAATTTGCATGCAATATCCTAATAAACTTTTAGTAAATTTATAATATATCGGAACACTTGATCATTTTCTGATAAAACACAATATTAGAATTTTTATGAGTACGTGTTCCGACATTGCCATAACACATTCGTGTTTTACTAATGGTTTGTTATTAAACCTGTCAATTCTTCGCTAAAGGTCTGCAGTCACGTTTTTTACCGGAAAACAAATAATTTGCTGATATTCTTGATAAATTCTTGGTAAGTTTTCTCCGTGTGGGCTTAGCTACATACGATTTTATAAAGATTTACGCGAGCACTGTCCCGCTGTTGATACCCAGAACGATGTTGATAAAGCAATAAATCAGAATTCGATACATGCTGTCAACACTGGCGCATCTATCTATGAATTGACATTCCTAAACATCAGACGACTACGTAAAAGTTAAAAATACTAATAAATCGACTAAGTTGTATTAAAATATTAACTTTAACATTGGCAGTCCGCATGTAATTTTTGACATTAAAAAGTGAGTTGATAAGTTTTTGAGGTCATTTGTCATAATTAAGCTTTTGTTTCTCGAAACTGGAACGGAATCAATTGATGGGGTCTTCGATAAATTAATTAAGTCTATCGTTTGTGTATACGATTTCTTTCAGTTCTAAGAGCTTAATTAGTTCACCCCCCTTATTCGACACTTTGGAGGCCGCACTAAGAGTAGCGGATTTGGCCTATCGACTATCTAAATCATATTCTGACCGTGTTCGCAAATGTCGCTAACTGACTTAAGATGATGGATTTCGTCAATATAGTTTTAACATCCGTGCTAGACCTCCTGATGTCACCATAGTATAATGGTCAAAGCTATGAACAAAATATTGAAATTTGTAAAAATAACTTATTTTTCGTTATCTAAATTCACGGAGAAATGATAACAGTTGCACAGTGCAATTTTCGCAGGTTAGGGTGGATATGAATTCAATATTGTAGATGTGAATAACATTTCGTAAGCTGTTTTTTTTCAATCTAAGTCCGACCGAATATGTTCACTATTATCCCGCGGGGACCGGATTCGGTAGTTTCCGATCGTTTGGCGTTATATTGTAGGAGGAAACATTAAATTAGTCTATTAAAACTGTTTTCAATGTTTCGCTCTGTTTCTTATTTAAATATAATCCAACTGTGGAGGTATTCTGGATTTCCGGAAAACAAGTTCCAATTTTGAAAATGGCAATGAAAATTATTTTATGAAAAAAAAAATATTTATATTTTCGCTTGTTTATTTCAGCAAACAAAAAAAATGGTTAAATAAATTCAAGGCGAAAATTCTAGACATCTAGATCCATGAACCCGGGCACTCCTGCTAAGTCGCCAAACTTTGCGTTGCACTTGGGGTGACCTGTGACAGATGTGTTTATTTTTATTTTTTTTTATTCGAGACACAAATACGACATTTAAAGTATATTCTTGTATAGTATAAAATAAATTTATATATAAATATAAATATCCCTGGACTAAATTAATTTACTAAATTAACCATTCAGTGGTTAACCAATGAATGATTCCCGGAGCGGCGATACCAAATTGCTTTCGACCGGTAATCCGAAAATCGCGGGTTCAAATCTTATTCATTGCATTTGTTTAATTTATTATTAATAATTAACATTATTCATTTAAAATAATACATAGTATATTACCGGTTCTTTCCAGAGTGGAAGATACTCTCAGTATCGTCCTGGTCTAGACCACCATTCAAAATTGAAACTTTGCTTGAAAAGGCTTTATACGTGTTTGGTGACCTGGTCTAAATAGCCAGGTCCTCCCCCATCTTTCTTTTCCCCATCTCGTCTCCCTCCCCACTACCTTCACACAGTGGCGGCCGGTGGTCAAAATATATGGGGGTTCACCGGATTACAACATTAAGTCATAAAATAAATTAAATAAAGGTACATACCTATTTATAAAGAAGTTCTATTCTCTGTTCCTTTTGTTTAGCGAAGACCTCTATCAATGCTTAACACTGATAGTGCGTTCAGTCTGTCCTGGCTCAACGTGTTTAAAAAAGATTTTATTCTTTTTAACGTTGAGAAACATCTTTAGCTTTCAACTGAGGTCATTTCGTTTACGTCTCGCTCTAACAAGTAACAGGATAAGGTATTCTCTCCCTCGCACTTACTGGATAACACTTGTGGACGCTCCCGCTACCTACTTGAGTTAATTACCTGTACATTGCGAGCAGGGTTGTCACTCATATTATTTTCTTATAAAAAAAAAAATTTAAATTTAACTTTCGAAATGAATAATAATGAAGCAATTGCTTTCCTAAACAAAGCTAAGGAGGAGATTAATAGCATCCACAATGCCATTACCGATCCTGTCTTAAAAATAACAAAAGACCAAATGGCAAAAATACTCAGTAAACTTTCTAATCTATCTGGAACTATGCAAGACCTAGGAGTAACTGTTGGAGTTCTTGAAGGAAAAGTTATGACATTCGAAAAAATCATTGAAAAGAAAGTATTACCACAGGAAACAACGCCAATTTGTGAGGTGCTCGCTGAGATAGAGGAACGCAAGACCCGCTCGAAGAACATAATTTTACTCAACGTCCCCGAGTGTAATTCGAACTCAACTACAGTGAGCGTCTTGGAGGATGGAAAAAAGGTATTAGCAGCTATTAGTGAAATTAATAGCGAGTTCAATCTAGAAGATGTGAAAATTTACAGGCTCGGAAGTAAAATTCCAAACAAAACCAGGCCAATTAAATTAGAATTTGATGAAGTCAAACAGGCGAAACTAATACTCTTTAACAAAACTACTCTGTCCAATGGAATTATAATCAAACCTGACAGGACACTACAACAAAGAAATCACTTAACTGACCTCTGGAAGGAATTAGAAGAGAGGAAAGAAAAGGGCGAAGTCGATTTACGAATCAAACATTTCAACGGAATTCCCAAAATCATCAAAACCCAAGCAAAAAACTAAAAAACAAACAGAACAGATTTTCTAGACTTACAGGATATTATCAAAATGTACGGGGAATGCGTACAAAATTGCACCAACTTAAAACTAACTCCCCAATCTTCTCACACGATATTCTGTTTTTAACTGAAACATGGTTAAATGCTGATATCAGCTCGTCAGAATTAGGCCTACATCAATATACCACATATCGTTCTGATCGAAATTCTATTACGAGCAAAAAGTCTAACGGAGGAGGTGTGATGCTGTGCGTATCCAAGAATATATCATCTACTAAATTACCGGTAAAACACAAAAGTGTTGAACAAATTTTTGTACTGCTCAATATACCTAATGGAAAAATTATTATTGGCTGTGTCTATATCCCACCTGCATCGGATTTGCAAACGTATAAAAATCACAATGAGGACATAGAAGTACTCAAATTCAAATATCCTAAAGCAAAATTCATTATTGCTGGTGATTATAACCTTCCTAACTGGACCAGCCAAGATGACAACGGACCTGCTACAAACCAAGCCGATTTACAGTGTGCTAAATGTAGTGAAATTCGTGATATGTCTTTATTTTTGGGACTAACTCAATCAAACAAGATTTTCAACTTTAACAATCGAATGTTGGATTTAGTGTTTTCAAGTGATTCGAAAATAGTGGTTGAGCTATCCGACGAATTATTATTACCATTAGATCAACACCACCCACCGTTGGACATTATCATAACAAATGGGCCTTTAACATCTTCAAAAAAAACAAGTGTCCCATCGTATAACTTTTCCAAAGCTGAATACCATCATATTACGGAGTACCTTGCCCAAACAGATTGGTCCTTTTTAGATGAGGAAAATAATATAAATGATCAATTGGAATACTTTTACTCGATTTTAAATACCTCTATAGAACAATTTGTTCCCAAGGTTAGCTTTACATCATCTAATTATCCGAAATGGTTTACAAGGGAACTAACTAATTTAATTAATAAAAAAAAATGTATCCACAGAAAATATAAACATACCAGAAATTCTAACGATTATATAGCATTTACTAAACTACGAAAACAATGTAAAGAATTATCAATAAAGTGCTATAGTGACTATGTTAACGTAATTGAAAATGAGGTACATCATCACAATGTGAAAAAATTCTGGAATTTTACTAAATCTCAACGAAAAGACAACTGTGGATACCCTAATAGCATGTTCTTTAAAGAAAAATGTGCCGACAGTATTGAGGGTATAGTTAATCTTTTTGCTGACTCATTTAAAAGTGTCTACGACAAAGATATTCCCATCAAAGCAGTCTCCAGTACGTCAGTGGAAGAGTCATTAAACCTAAGTCAATGTTTCATAAAATTAGATTCCATAGAAAGAAGCATAAAAGCACTAGATAGTAATAAATCTGCTGGACCGGATGGTATTCCTCCCATATTTTTAATAACTTGCATTGATAGTTTGATATATCCCTTACATAAACTTTTTAACAAATCCTTAGCGTCTGGCTGTTTTCCGGCTCTGTGGAAAAAGAGTTATTTAACGCCCATTCATAAAAAAGGCGACAAAAGCGATATATCTAACTACAGACCTATTTGTATTATGTCTGCTTTACCCAAACTTTTCGAGTCATTAGTATTAGATACCATTGTAAAACCTATCAACAATATTATTGTTCCTAACCAACATGGCTTTATCAGAGGTCGATCTACCTTAAGTAATTTAACTATCTACAATAATTACATATCTGAATCGCTCAGTCTGAAACAACAAGTGGATTCTATATACACCGATTTCAGTAAAGCATTTGATAAGGTTCGACATCATATTCTTATATCCAAACTCCGACTGTTAGGCATCAAAGGTAGTTTATTGACATGGATTATTAGTTACCTCAGTAATAGAGTTCTTTGTGTCAGGATTAATTTTATAGAATCCTATGTATTCGAGGCCACAAGTGGTGTCCCGCAAGGGTCCCACCTTGGCCCAATATTATTCTTAATATTCATTAATGACATTGTAAACATATTTAAAGATGTACAAGTCCTACTTTTTGCAGATGATCTAAAATTGTTTAAAAGAATACGAAATATATATGATTGCCTAATTTTACAAGCTAATTTAGATAAATTTTTTAAATGGTGCGAACAAAATATGTTATTTTTGAACATTGAGAAATGTCAAGTAATACGATTTTCCAGAACTCATTCTCATATCTTACATGAATATAATTTAAATAATGTTAAATTAACACCAGTATCACAAATTCGTGACTTGGGAGTTATATTCGAATCAAACTTAACATTCACAGCGCATATAGATGATATAACTAATAAGGCTTTAAAGATTCTTGGCTTCCTTTGTAGAACCCTAACTGATTTTAAGTCATTGGATTGCATGAAAACACTCTACATTTCACTAGTTAGAAGCCAAGTGGAATATAATTCACCTATTTGGTCTCCTTTCTATAAAGTACACTCTAACAAATTAGAACGGGTTCAACACAAATTTCTTAGGTACTTAAATTTCAAGCTTAAAATTCCAATAGAAAACATTAATTATGTAAATTTGATGAATGGACTTAATTTAATTACGCTGTCTGACAGAAGAACCATTTCAGACCTAATTTTATTATACAGAGTCATGAACAACCTTATTGACAGCCCTGCCATCGTTGCTGCTATTAAACTCTATGTACCGACAAGAAATACTAGACAAAATACAACATTCTTTTGCGACACATATAAAACCAACTATCAGTCAAACTCACTTACCAATAGGATGCATGATTTGGGCAACAAGTTTGGTGGTATTATAGATATATTCCATGATTCCCTTTATAATCTTAAATTCAAATTAAACCAACACTTTGTGGAATCATACAAATTATTGTAATAGATTTAACGATTAGATATGTTATTGTAATGTTTTATATTATATTTTGTTCTTTGTTATTGTTAAATATTATGTTGTTTAAAATGTTTCTTTACGCCATATTCTTCAAAAACTACTTGTATATTTTTTTAAAATTCTTCACTTTTATAACTCTTAGTATAAATTCTAACTCGATAACTTATGTAAAACTTATTTATAATCTATGTAAAAGCCCCTATGGGCGTATAACAACAACAATAAACAATAAACAATTCCAAAGGTCATGAATGGTGCACAAAAATTTTAGTAATTTCACAGTCTCGGGAAAGTCTTCTAATAAACAAGTACTATAAAAAATTTGTAAAATTGATAAAGGGCCGTTAGCTTTTGAAAAATCGTCGCGGGCGTAAATTCTACAGAGTTCACTTTTACTGAACTTTATTTAGGAAGTCATACGTTTTAAACGTAACATTGAAATCATGTTCTGGGAAATTTGACCTGTATCGATTTTTATTAAATAGCTCATTATGGTGTTTAACTTAGGCACGGTAGCCAGAATCCAATTGCATTCTGATGTCAACTTTTCCTAAAACCTTTAAGCTCAAAACTTTTTGTAAATGTAAATGACAAGAATTATGTTTTTTGATTTTTTAAGAAAGGTGAGTTACATCAGTAACACCGCTGATTATCCAAACTGAATCAACATCGTAAATTAAACACGTAAAACAAAATAAACTATTCAATTGATCACATGCACAGAGCTACGAAGCTTTGTTATACATTGTTTTGTTAAATGATCGAGTAAACTTCTTCGATCCAGATTTTCACTCTTGTTTTATTATCAGTTCAGATTTTAGGTGGACAGGCATTTTTTATTATCACTTTGTTTTCAAAACTCGACCTATTGTTCTTAATGTATTCCACATTCAAACTCATTCTTAATTTATACTTTGAACAAACACAAAAGTAATCATAAATTAGTATAACCTGCAATTGATAACCCTATTAATAATTGATATACAAGATCGATATAACCTGCAATTAAACTTAAAAACTTTCGCAGAGTAAGAACATTTTTTAATTCAACAGACCGTGCCCGGCAACGGCGAGTACTGACTAAACTGATAATAAGTAATCTGACCATCACTCATCTCTTAATGACAAATTTTATCTTAAATGCTTGTATCCAAGAAGCGAAACATTCGCTGAAAATAGCAGATGGTAAATTGAAACCACGATATCGACAATAACATTAAACATACGCGTTTTAGTTTAACTTTCTACTGAATAAACCGTTCCTTCTGATGTGGTGGTAAAACCCCGAACGACGTCCATGATATGGTATTATTTGCAAAGAATAGTATGAACTGGTATGTACCCACGCTTTCGACTGTTCCACAGAATATGCGAAAAAGCAGTTAAATTTTGGATCGCAATCGAAAACGAACTGCTACGAACATAGGCACAAGTCAAAGTCGGTCTGCAAGTTAAGCGCGCTTAATAAGTAGGTACCTTTTGAATGAGATATTATAACCGAACCGAGTTTCGTATTGTGATTAGTGATTAGTCATGTCGGAAATCTTGTTGGTTGTTCGGCGCTCGGGAGCACATATTAGCTGGCCGCCACTGCCTTCACAGCATACCCCAATCGAGAATACCAGAGTCTCACTGGCTCCATACGATTGGGAGCAGTTGGGACTCTTATTTGTACTGTGAACATAAATAAGGAATAAAACATCTCACTCGAAGCAAAAAAGATAGAAGACAAGAATAATTATTTATAAATGTCTATCCATTTTAGCAATGACACCGCAATGGTTAAACTGTAGTCTGAGAGTATGCTAATTTTAAAAAACGCTTTTTATTATAAATTAGAGTATAAATATTAAGAACATTTACTTACCGTGATCATCAGTTGTTAGTAATTCGGTTCCATGATAACTCAACACAGTGACAATTCAACACACTTTTAAAAAGTGATATAAAGTCATTAGAAACGATGAAAAAACATATTTTTTTAACCTAACCTAACCTACTTAACCCAGTTAGTAAAGTTTTTTGTTTCATCACTTTCCATGACTTTATATAACTTTTTAAAGATGTGATGAATTATCACTGTGGTGATTTATCCGGTCACCAATGGTTCCATGATAACTCAACACAGTGACAACTCAACACACTTTTAAAAAGTGATATGATGTCATTAGAATCATATTATACGACGTAAGTCTTAAACTATTCTTCGTTTTGTCCTAGTTCAATCGAAACTCAACCCAGCAAAAAAATGATCGATTTCGGACTTATTGTATAATAAACCATTATTTTCTCCACAATATGAAATTATCTGCTTTCTGAAATACTAAATAATATAGGTAACTAGATACAACGTTATCCTTATTTGAGATGGCGATATAAGGCTACGAACATAATTCAGACTGGTAAGTTTTAAGAATAATGTCAATTACTCGGCAGAATTACCTTTGAAGGACGTCAGATAAGAATAATTATCACTACGTAGTTCATACTTACTTTATCCACTGGTAACATGAAACATATAAATTATTCCTACTTTATTAATGCCGCCTGATTACTTACTCTATAAATACGAGACTTTTACTTATGCATTAAAGGTAATTAGCTAATGTTCTCGGAATTAAAAACAATGTCACAAACATCAAAATACGTTTCAAATTATTATGTCTCTACAGTTGACCCTTGGCTACTTTGTATTAAAGTTGAAAGTAACAGAAATAATTAATGGCACTAAGATCATTAAGTCTCCGGTTAATACACTCAAAATAAGGGCATGTTACTATTAGAGTTATTAACTTAATGACCAAAGTCATTAGCGATTTTAATTTTTGATATCCCCCCACCTTCTGCTAACTCCTTCTCTCCTGGCAGCGGAGAACAAACAGAAATACTTTTTATCGCTTAAAATGTATAATTAGTTACTACAATTCGTTATTATTTTTATGGCTGGTAATACGCGGCGAGTTGAAGTGGGTGGTCGATATGAGAGTCGTAAAGGCGGATTTATATAGAATTTAAGCATGCTGCTAGCTACTACCAAAGCTACCCTGAAATAGTAAAAAATTGAATTAATCATTAGAGAATATGTAGACTACTATCTAATTAAAGGGGGCTAATTGGGCTATTAAAAGATATATATGTTGTAGGTATTAAAGGGTTCCTCAGTAGGAATATTGACGATTATTATTTAATATATTTTTAATTCGTGTAATCTTTAAATATATTAAAATTCAGGAAAAAAGTCTGTATTCATTTTAGGAAGGATACTAGCAATATGAAAGTGTACCTACGATATTATTGTAGCAACTATTTATCAACGTCCCAATATTACACTCCTATGCGACGGATTAAACAGCTAGGAAACAAATACTAAGATGTTGTTGATATATTTAGTAAAACAATTTCAATATATAAGCATACCCTATTGAAGTTTTTTTCATCAAGTAGTAGAATATTTTAATAAAGGTATTTAATTTGACTAACAAATAATAACTTTGTCAACTGAAACAGAAAAAAATTGTTTGGATTTTTTATGTTTTTTGCCTACATGCTGTGTAGATCAAGTTCAGTGATATTTTGACTTTATATTTATTTTTCTACAATTATTTTAAATAGTCGTTTCCTGCACTATTTTCGTGTATAATTTCGTAAATATTTTTTATACCCCTCCGACCGGTCAGTGGTTGAGTGGGCATAGCGCTTGGGTCTCACCCGAGCGTCGCGTGTTCGATTCCTCGGCTGGCTAAGTCCTCCATCACAACACAAGCAACATTTTCGGCTTTCTGTGGTGGTAGTAGGAGATTTTCAAACATTGTTGGGTTATTCGTAATCCGGGAATGTTTGTCTTTCTTTTTTTAAAAAAAAAAAAATGTAAAAGCCTTAATAGGCGTGAAATAAATAAGAATACGAGTATTTTTTTATCAGGAAGTTTTTTTTTTCGTTTGTGCAGATAATTTCGAAGTGGGTGTTAAATGAGGTATATTTCATCGATATGGAATTTTTATGAACTATACATCTGAAGCGATTCGCAACAGATAGTTTTCTTCGTTTTGTGGTGCAATCTCCTATCGGGAGTTGGCTTTCATCAGGTATATCATCAACGCTACTTAAATAACTGCAGTCTTAACAGTAGGTACCGAATTCATGAATTGCAGCATCAACCTTAACCACGTCTTCCATCAATTAATGCCTGCATTATTATTATTATTATAACTTGGTTATAAACTTTATCTTCCGTGATAAAGCCTTCTTTAGGTATACAGGTATACACAGCACTACACAAAAGAAAAGTTAAAACGTAACTGCGTAATTAATTAGAATAATTTTGAAATTTTAGTTTAATGTTACCTGCGTTTATTAATTTAGGTGTAGTAATAATAACAATGATTAAATACTTTCAATACATTTTAATATTCTCGTGTTTTAGAAATTAATGTTAGCCAATCGCCAGTGGGTAAAAATAACGCGTTGAAGTAAGTAATTATTCCAGATTCTAGAATGTTATTTCGCAGAAACATTGGTAAATTCCAATTAAATATGTAAATTCTTAATATAACAATTATAATTATAAACGCCGTTTTTCATGCCTCGCGGCATATCTCATTCATATTAAGTATAATAATTATTTATGGACTACTTACGTATGTCAGGTTTTTCGATTGATTTTTGTGGGAAATGACAAGTTGAATTTGCGAACAAGTAAAAAAATTATACCGCAAAGCAGCTTTCTAGATTCTAACTAACTAATCATCACTCCTTTTCTCATCATGGGTTAGGCAGAAGAAATTAAACGCCACAAAAGTCTATCTTGGCAGACATGCTTCAATCGCGCTCATAATTATTTTATTTGGCCTCTTATGTCTTCTGTTATACCGTCATGTAATTATGGATTAATACGGTGTTCGTTAGAGTCATTAGTCATTATAATACATCCCAGGATGGGTGTTTGTGTCCTCTAGAAAAACATGCTCTATGCACACTATCTCACTGGATGCAGTATTTTCATATTCGCTTTCAGTCCTCCGTTCTGCCTTTTCGATTCCTCTTTCATGCAGTGTGTTCCCTCGTCTTCTTTGTATAGGTATATATGAGTGGCTTTTTGGTGTCTGTCATCTGGCATAATGTCAACATTACCAGCCCATCGTAGACTTTTTAACCTATATAACCTTACAATGGTTGCAAACTCAATTAGGTTTTCGAGTTTTTGTATAATTTCTTAAAGCCCTTTATAGGGCACGATTATGAAATTTAATATAAAATTGGAAAGGTATACTAACCATCAAACAATAAGGGATTCATCTTTCAAAAGCATATTGAAGCAAAGAATGATAGAATTTAAAAAACCTATAGTAGTAAAAATGCAAAGTGGCAAATAATGAAAACTGCAAATTAACGGCAAAGATTTTATGTTGAAAATTGTAGTGTTTGTTAAAAAAAATAGTTTCAAACCGCAGATGTCGTGTGTAGATTTAAGTAAGGATATTTAGTGTATGTAGTTCTAAGACATCTTCATAGATGGCAGTAGTAATAAAATATGACAGAGACAACATGTCGGCCGTTTGGGTATAATACTCGAATGGTTACGAGTACAGCCGATGCTAGCCGATCAACAGGCAAGCATTTCAGTAGGAGTTCCCTTCCCCAACATATAAACTCAGATCCTGTATAATGGACGTTAGTTCTGTTAGATATTCATTGTAAATATCTTACAGTAATACACGTAATCTCAGAAGAACCAAAGTAATTATTGAAATCTTCCCATCATCAAATGTATTGCAAATTAAGAAGAGAATAAACAGATCACTACAAAACATAAATAAAAGATATTATTATTATTTTTTTTTTAATGCCGGTAACCCGGGCGTTTATTGACAGCAATATTTGTTTACAAATTATGTGCGCTACCCGACTCACTAGACAATATCTGTTCTGAGCCGGGTAGCAGTATCTACCAGTATCTACTATTAATATCTTGGTATACACCTAAATTCCTACATCTACTTAAAATTTGCTCTGGTTTTAAATAAAAATGCGATTGCACCACTCGTGGTCACTGAACGGTTTCAAAATGCGTTGTAACCATCGCTGCCAGCTTGAAATTTGTCGTTAGACATAAGAAATCATTTAATTAGGTACTTACGCAAAATAAAGTAATTGCCTGAATTACATATGATGAGGTATACGATGATCTGATTAGCGTAATGTAGTTAGGCCCTACCTATCATTTTATCACTACCCATGTGTTTGCACTTGAGATCTTCTTTTATATTGAACAATTATGACGTAGTCTTGTCTTGATAATACTTAGAAGCATCGAAGTGATGCTTCATAGTTACGAGTTTATTTTAAAAATAATGTTGCAAAAATGCTGTGTACATTTTATGATGCCAGAACTCACTGAATGAGAGTAGGTGTTTGCTGTTTTTGAAAATAGAGTTGGTGTTTATTTTAAAAAACCTGTTTTTTTTACTGCTTATTTGTATTTCCTAATTTTAAAACGTTCCTAATACTGGTCGAAATGCTTGCAGTTTAAAATATAAATATATAAAACATTCAAAAAAGCTTTGAACGCTGAAACGAAAGATTCTTGAAAAAACAAGAAGAAAACAATTAACTTTATTGTACACAGTCATAATAACCATAGCTAAATTAATGTTTTAGTAAAGTTCAGAAATAAGAAAACATTTTGAAAAACCAGACTGACTTTGTTCGTCCAATTCTAATTATCTTCGAACATTAGAACACAGGCGTAGAGAATATAATATAGATACGGATTGCGATGTCAGGTTTATTACCATAATTTTGTAATTAATTTAATAATCCAGTATGAAACTAACTCTTTTTTGTTTGTGGCCAACCATGCCAACAAAATTGAAGAAACTGGATCGATTAGCCATTAGTTGTTAGCCGTTTCTGTACTCCATCGGGGCTAATGAACAACTTGCCGCTAATTTCCTATTCAAGCCGCCTCAGATACCGACCCAGTGCTACCAACTACCAGTGCTACCCAATAGTTACCTACTCCGCACTTCTGCGCTCCGGGTAATATTTGTAATTCTATCGTATTATTGAAGTGAAACTTCTTTACGCGCGTCATGCAATTTCGAGGACCGGAGTAAAACCGACTCATGACCGAAACGAAAATGCGGGTACCCCCACCACCGATTAAAGTTCATTTGATCTAGTCAAAGTTTTGAAGTAACATATAAATGCTTCTTAGCTCATCCCGACAACTGGCGTTGGTGGTGTAATGGTCAGCATAGTTGCCTTCCAAGCAGTTGATCCGAGTTCGATTCTCGGCCATCGCACATTATTTTTTTGTTTTTAACGCCTTTTTCATTCAATATCTTATTTTTTAGTAGGTCAGAACATTTTTTAAAAGAAAATAATATTGCAAAATAATAAAAACACTTATCTCACTGTGATAAAACATTACTCCGCTAGAGCGCGCTTTGCGTTATTGTGTTGGATTAAAATTATTATCTAATCCGTATATTATGATAATTGTATTACATTTATTTAATTAATTTATTTATTTTGATAATATGTAATAATTTACAGAAAAAAAAATTTAAAACTATCTCCCTCTGATAAAATATCCGTTCGCTAGAGCGCACTACGCGATCTTGTGTGGGATTCTATTTCTGTACATTGTACATTATTTTTAAAAATATATTATATTTTGGGTGTGATGTAGGTAACATTATAAAACATAACAAGCTCTCATATTTTCAGAACCTACATAATATAATCAATTTATGCGGCTTTGCTTACAGTTGGTGCTCAGCGTGGTTGGCTTTCAATCAGTTAAGCGAGGTTCGATTCTCGGCTGTGGCATTTTTGAAGTGAAACCTTGTTGAGGTGGGGGAGCCGCTCACGAACGTTCTCTCTCTTCTCTTCTTTCCTCTCTCTCAGACACCAGCGAACTGCGCCACGCCAAGCATCAGCTGAAACTAGAAGTTTCACTTCTGTCTTGCGTAGGCTTGACACACCCACTTTTTGTTATTAATATGGAAAACAATTTTTGTCTTCAATGAATTAATTATTATATTAATTTTTATGTCATTGTTCGAATTCGAATAATACTAAGCATTCGAATAATAACAGCTGAGATTAGTGAGTTCAGAGAGTACCAAATAACATAGTATATCTCACGAAACGCCTCAACTTTCTGCACATTCATTTTTATGTGAATACCGCCACAAGAGTTCATACTGGGACAATGGAATCTCTAATTATTTCGATTCATTCTGTGGCCGAGGAAGTGGGGGAGATGAAGGTTAGGAGGTACTTGGGTGTTCAGATCTGGTCACCAAACAAAAGTCTGATGATAGACCACCATAAAGCCTGAATAGTGGTCTCTCACCGGGGCGATAATTATGTATCCTGTCATTGATATGAATAAGCACTACGCCAGCCGGTTTCAGTTGCTTCGTACATGTAATTTGTACACGGAGAAAAATGAGAATTGCAAATTTAATAAGAATGTCTTCAATTTATTGGTAATCCAGATAAAAACGTGATAGCAGGTATTTTACGAATGAATTAACAAGTTTCCTGATAAACTTTTATTAAACTGCGAATAAATTACCCCACATGTGTGAACGAACATCCATTCCGACACCGTGATAATATATTCGCAGTTTTACTAAAAGTTTACCAGGAAACATATATTCATTCAATTAAATGGATTACTTCATTAATTTGAAGAGATCCTCAATAAATTAGCCATAATCAATTTTTTCTATGTACATGGATGGCGTTAGATATGTATTATTCAAAAGAGTTTCTACTTTCTGAATTGTAAAAAATTAAATAATTTATATCAATATGTTTTTTTGCAATACCTTTTTTTACAAATTAGGAATATTTAAAGACACCGGTTATTCATTTGTAATGCGTTTCCTTATGTCATGAAAGACTTGCATTATGCCCAGTATAAATAATAAAAAATGATCTTATCTCTCTAAACACACCCTTTTAAAAATATTTTTAAATATGTAATATTATTTCAACATTTTTAGTAATAAAATAGTGAATAGTAAAAATACAGTATTGTACATATTAGTTATTCAAGGCGCGTACGTAGGTTTCCGAGATTGCTTAGTAGTTTAAAACAGCTGCCCAGAAAGTAAACCTCATTTTGAAAAAAATACTATGTACTCATATATTTATTATTTTTTGTTATTGGTGCCCTTTTTTACTCATTTAAAGTACGCTCTAGCGTGTTTAAATCGCACTTTATGGAACGCGCGTTTTTTAAAGTTACCATGGCAACATCAACAAATCAACAAAATGTGAAGTCTAAATGTCAACTTTTAACTATAAATCTGACAGGAATATTTTAAACGTCAAATAAAACATTACAAATGTTTTTTCATTTCCATGACAACAAGATATTGTGATGTCACATCACGAATTCATTAATATTTCTTATTTCCAAATTTTTAATAATAATATCAATATTTATGTTTTCAAAGTGTACCAATAAAAAAATAGCGTAAAGTATTCGTGGATAACTGGTCTTTAAAACACTTGCTTTATTTCGAGCACTCGGGTACGCCGTCGTGCTCGAAAAATCGCGCGTGTTTTAAAGACCTGTTTATCCACTTATACTTTAATATACTATTTTGCAGGTAGGTGGGTATATTAAAAAATTGTAAACATTCTTATTTTAAAATTAAACACATAATTTATGATAAATAACGAACAGAAAATATTTAAATGTGAAATCTTAACGCGGCGGTGCCACACACGAAGAGCAAGATGTCGCTATAAATAAAACCAATTTTGCATTAGGAATCAGTCTAATAACGTGCATCGCACGTAAAAATGCACACGAGTCAGAGGGATGCTTTTAACTCTGTGCACCTAATTAACAATTATATTCACTTGAGAAATACAGCACTTCTTGTACTGATTCCGACCACACTGTTTTACTTTCAATATCAATTTTTTGTTAGTTTTCTGATATTTTAAGATTTATTAATTTTTTTATATCAACGGTATAAATATACATACTCTTAACTCGAAATAGTATAAAATAAATTCGCTATCTGCATCTGTTTGTTTGTGTGCTTAGTTCTTCTAAACTACGCAACGGTTTTTGATATGAGTTTCACTATCATTTAGAAAATTTCTTTCGAAATGTTTATGTATATAAAACATGCATATTATATTTGTAAAGAGTAGAGAAAAATCGATGCTTTGAAATAAGTCGTAAAAAAATATTTTCGGGTGCTCACATTGGTAACCCTGCCTAAACCTTATGAGTTACATCTAAATAATGTACTACAGAATTGTATAACATAAAAAAGCCTATAGAAAAGTTCACGGTAGTATATATCTATCTCCTAACCCGCAGTTATCATTTTTATCTTTTACATATGTAATGGTTTATTTACGAAGCTTTTTTGACCAATATTATATTTAAAATTATCCAATTAAATACGTTACTGACGTTAGGCATTTAATGTAGATCAATTGCCGTTAGCAGCATATCGTTTAAATTATTATCTTAGAAGATATTATAGATTTCAAATTACGCGCAGCAAAAAAAGGTAAAGTAGCTTCTTTGATCGACATAGTTTCAATCCTTACCAAACATATTATGTAAAGTAAAATTATTGAGAAAATCAATAATTTTATTCTTTTTGAACTATAAATGTCAAAGCGCCAACAAATAGATCGAATAGTTCATTTGTATAAATCACTCGGTCACTTATGACGCCACAGTACACATTGCACCCGTGCGAAGCCGGGGCGAATCGCTACAAATAATAATTGTATCTCAGAGTTAAACACTGCCACTACCTTCAGCTGCCTCTCAACGCACCTAGTTATCGTAGTTGAGGATGCCATATTCTCACTGGATCCAGACGGTTGCGAGCAGTTGGGACTTTTGTGCGGTTTCACAGAAAAAAATGCTTACAAAAATAACAATTAAGTGTGGCATTTAATCGAAAAATTTTTATCAGAAAGTATAAAATGAACGGAAACTATGCAAGGAGACAAACGAGTAGGGGATCGCTGATTTATTAAAATCCCGTTTAAAGCTTGATGATAAGCCATTTCCTAAGAAAATATTAGTACATTCAGAATATATCAGAAGAACGTGTTCATGCAGCTGCGCTTAACCTGATGAATATGATGACGAAATGCGTAAATATATTTTTTTTGGGACACGTGTTCCGACATCCACATAACGTTTTCGTGTTTTACTGATAGTTTGTTAGGATATCTTTCAATTCTTTCGTTAAAGGCCTGCAGTCCCGTTTTTAACATGAATTTGAATAATTTGACCAAATTTTTAATAAATCAGTAATACTTTTTATTAGGACTCCATAAAAGTGAGATATACAAGAACATGCAAAACTGATAAGTCGACTTAGGTTAAGGTGACATTGATTAATTAGTAACAAAGATTTGATACTTTAGCCTTCTTGTACCTAAATTCCATACAGTCAAATATATTCGCCACATCTGCATGTAATCTGGGCACAAGCGAATGTTTGAAATGCTCAATCCTGGTATTGTTGCATTTAAAAGCGATTTTGGAAGTTTTAATAACCTACTTATTGTCTTAACCGGTTTCCTTAAATCTTTCAAAATATTTTATATTGTATCGTTTATGCATTATGCACAGCTTATCATAATTACCTATGCAACATCATGCCTATGAAGGTATTTGAATTATGATGAAATTTTAATGATCATAACATTAGAAATTATTCGATAATATCTGTGCACTAGATCGACCTGATATTGTAAAATGCTAATAAAAATGTAAAATACACTTAATGGCTAATGTTTTAATCGTTATTTCAAAACAAAACCAAGCCACATTAGCCTACTTTCAGGCGTTGCGCGCGCAATCACTGATCTTAGAATTGCATTTATCAATCAACATCAAAAGCATTACGTATTACAGTGGGTAGCTAGAATCAGCCTACTACCTACGTAATAGTAGTACTGAATGTGCACAGTTGCAAAAACCAACACATGCGAGGAGAATTATGCGCACATGTTGCGATTTAAGTGATTTAACACCAGTAGCCGATGCACATCTACTCCATTCCCCATCAGCTGTCCACCCGTCTTAATGAATGTACCGCTCTACAACCCCCGCTATAAGGTCGTTTAGGGCGTGTCAGATGGCTTGGCGCTTAAGCACTTCTCCACACACGCGGGTCGCTTGATCTCATTATGCC
Organism: Hesperophylax consimilis; assembly: GCF_061612785.1. Lineage (NCBI taxonomy): Eukaryota > Metazoa > Arthropoda > Insecta > Trichoptera > Limnephilidae > Hesperophylax > Hesperophylax consimilis. The sequence goes on from NC_142845.1 coordinate 7,904,515, forward strand.
AAAGCACGTAAAATCTACCATGAATAAAAAAACGATTGAATTGAAAGGATTCCATTATTTAATTATTCGATTGTTTGTAATTTCCATGCCCCCTGTAATTTAAAAAAAAAATTATTGCTCCATGCGCATGCGCGAAATCATACAAAAGTGTGCTACTTGCATAGAAGAGGTACTCATTTTTTATTGTTTGGAATAAAACCCCTTAACTCCCTCTCTCCAAGGGACATTTTTGTAAATCATTTCGTTCACTTGTCAAATTATTACAAGGGCCGTTCTAAGCGTGCACTTCATCAAATAAAGGGGGCTCGTCGTACCGGAGTACATACTTATAATATCTAATTATTACTATTTTTAAAGAGTTGAATGCTTTTAGTTCCCGCTTAATAAAGGACGGGCCTTAATGATTTTCTCAATGGGGGACGAATTCGTGACTTTAGACAATGCAGTTCGGATTTACGAACTTAAAAGCTTTAATTTTTTATTTCACCATTAGCAGGGGTGTATTTTATTGTAAAGTGGTGCACTAAAGTATTGTGCGGAAGGCTCGGAGTCAACTGTTCAGAATGATTGTTATAATTTATTCGCAGCTTGATCAGAACACCGAGCGCATTATTTAAAAATAATACCGTTTCTGACAAGTGATATCCCGCCGTGTTTTTGTGTTCTGTGGGAATATTGGTTACCAAACACGGGTACAAAATTAATGCTTTATTCGTAAATAATCGTTAACCAGTTCAATGTGTTTCATGGTTACATGAAGAAATTACACAGGCATGAATTTTACGTACCATTATCACTGCCAGAATTACATACGATCAGAATTACACGTGAACGAAATAGCACGTGGAGAGAACTATACCCAATTATTTCATATATTAGAATTTTTAAAGCAAACTTTTGTTTTGTTTTTTAAACCTTACATAAATATATATATTTTTATTTTATGTTACATAATTGATAAGCAACCGTTTACCATGCAATAAATGATTGGGCATGAATTGTGTAAAATTTAAAACACAATCAATAGTAATGGGATCATATATTAAACCTAAAAAAATTGAAAACACCACTCTATCTATTTTTGTTTAGTTTAAATTTTACCCTAATGAAGCTAGAGTTAAATGACACCGGTTGGTAAATAGATTTAAATAAGGGTTACAAATCATACATTTAAATCGTATCATTGTTTCATAATCATATATGTAACCACAGAGTAAGCATTTTCCACGTAAACAAAAATATATATATGTGTGTGTGTATTATAAAGAGGGAGATATTATAACAGATCTTTGTATTTTTTAAAAATTTAGTTTGGAAAATTACATTTTTTATATCTAGATGTTAAATGTATATTGTGAATACTTGTTAGTGTCCAAGTAGTCAAATTAGTAGCAAGAGGGAGGAAACACAGAGACCCGCAAATCATTCCACTGCCGAGCTGTTGAACTCAAGAACAAGTCGTAAAAACGACCCGTCCTGAAGTGGTAAATGTCAACGGCACAAATTTAAGGCGCGAATTTGGTGAGTTTCCTTGAGTATGCTTGAGTGTGCTGGTCAATAACACTAACTCCTTGGAGCATCATCGATTGAAATGCCAGCAGAATAAGTACAGCATTCGCAACAGATGTCTGTGCTCTAATGTGATAGAAGTAGAAGGATTGAAAACATTATCAGATTATTCGTGAACCTGAAATGTAAAAGTATTGTGTTGCCGATTGTACGCGGGGCTTCGTTAATTATTTGAATCTATTTATTATTTACAAGTATTTGTTATTGTTATTATTGCAGACGAGTCAGGATGCGAGGCTGACATGGCGGAGGCGTGCGGGGCGGCAGGTTCCCTGGGCGGGGGCGGATCGGGGGGCGGGGGCGGGCCGCCCATCAACAGGGACACCGACCACAACTTCGGAGAGGTAGAACAAATTGATATTTACTTATAATTATGAGTTGTGCTCTTTTGCCATATATGGTTGTATTTTTAATATTACATTTTATAACGGATTTAAAGTACGATATAAATTAAATCGCAACTGTGAAAATATATCATTGTAATCGGTTTTTTTGTTACGTGAAACGATTTCTTTAACTGAGCATCAAGTTTATTTCATCAAGTAATTTATTATTCACTAGGTATAAGAAATCAATCAATAGTCCTGTGGGATACATCTTCAGCACTCTGAAGGGGATAAAATTAAAATTTTACAGAGGGTACCTATTTTCTCGATATGAGTGAATATTAATAGTGATTCTGGAATTTAAATCTGATTATACAGTTGTTTAACCATTACGTCATTTCTCTGAAAGGGTGGACAGAGAGGATATAATGTCCTGTGGATATATTTGTTCTAGCACACATTTTGTGCATTCTTGACATCGCTTGGCTTAAGTATTTCATTCACTTGATCGTTATATATTTTTCTTGGACGTCCTTGACTTTTAACATTCATCTACGTATTCTTTCCACATTCCATTCTACACCAATCCACATCAAATCAATCAAGATTCCAGTTCCTCACCAATGTAATATTACTCGCCACGCTAGATCGATGCATTTCTGATCCTTAATTTCAATTGTTTTTCGAAAATATTTAGTTTATTGTAAAATAAATAGGTTTCAATTACATAAATTAAATGAGGGTAATTTATTGCAGAAATATTACTGTTTATAACTTATTTCTTGACATATTCCTAAAACTAATACAGCATTTATTGTAAGTTAACTTAAACGGTTAGTTAAGCCTTTTAATCATATAGTTATCTCTATCTTATCTTCTGAGAGAATCGAAAGTGTGCAAAACAAATTTTTTAAACACATAAATTATAAATTCAAATTACTCTTTGCAAATAACACCGAATCCTTAAAATTTCACAACTTTACTCCACTTCAAATACGTAGATTAATATCTGATCAAATATTTTTATACAAAAATTCTGAATAACGGCCTGGACTCTCCTGAACTCGTAAATTATTTAAGAATTCACATACCTACGAGGCCAACCAGACAAAATCATTTTTTTCATTTGCCCGCGTGCAGAACCAACCTTAGAAAAAATTCTCCAATCCCCCGCATATGCGCGCAATATAACACGCAATTTAACAATATCGATATTCTTAATAATACTCTTGTGAAATACCGAAACGAAGTCAAGCGTACGACCACAAATGTTAATTTAATTAATTCACAGTTATATAAAAGGTACAACATGAGCATCTCCTGTCCCCATCCCATCTTCCTCTGCCTCTTGCCCTTTCCTATTCCTTCTTCCTTCTAATATATTTATATGATTTATTTTTCTTTTTTGTTAATTTCATTTTCATTTAATGGTTATAACCAATTACAATTTCGTATTATATCATATTAACCAACATTTGCATAAGAAACTATTTTGGCTTACCTCATATTTAACCTCTTGTATAACTTCATCCTGTATAAAATTGCTGTTTGTTTCTTACAATAAATAAATAAATGAATTATACTAATATAAAGTCGCTAATCGCGTATGTCTGTTTGCGCCTAGTTCTTAGCTAGATATTGCGTTAGATTTAAATATGGTTTTCACTATAATTTAGAAATTTTTTTCTGGAAGGTTTATGTATATAAAACGTGCATATTATATTTACAGAAAGTAGAGAAAAGTTAAGCAACGTCGGTTACACTACAGCTAGTTAGTTATAACTAATAAAGGTTAGCCATCAGTTTCCTATATGATGAACAAATATATACTAAGGCTATGCCAAGCTTATTCTAGCAGAAGAGCAGGTACTTATCAATTACGAAATCCCAACTACACAGTAGGTACCATCTACCTACTGCCATCTACACCCACCCTACTCAATTAATTATGTTACTCTACCTTCTTAGATAATATAAATCATAAGATGTGATTATTTTATTTAAACCGCTTCATAGGTAGGCTATCCCGCTGTAATACAAATCAACCCCGAGGCTGATTATGTTGTTGATACAAAATATCGTTGTTTGAGCCGAATATCTATTCTTACTACCGACTTCCTAAACAATAAATTATTATCGTGGCTACCTAAAAAAGTTCTTGTGGAAGGTACCGCTTTAGCCAGAGACTCGTTTAAAATCCAAATATTGTGTTGCTTGAGATAGTGTTAGATATTTTTTGTACAGGAATGAATAACCGAGAATTTACCGATCTTCCTTTTTCAATCCTCTGTCACCCCTTCTCACTCCCAAAAGCCTTGAACATTGTACACATGGGGATGAAATAGTTCCACTGCCTCCGTGAAACGTGCGCGGTCCCGTGAAAAAATGCATATTTTCACACTAGTTATAAATAGCCAGGTACTTCAGAATCACAAAACTCACCAAATAGGAAAGACAAGGTTCCAAATAAAAAGATTTAAAACAAAAATCAGGTGTGAATTGCTTCGTGTTTCGCATCCTTGATTGACCCCTTCTACTATACCTTCATAATGAGCAACCTTTGACGGCCTTGGTGGTCGAGCTTTAAGGCTTTCGACTACGAATTTGGAAGTCATAGGTTCAAATCCTGGCATGCGCAATTAAAATAAAGTTAATTCTTTTATTGTGTATATTCGACAAGTTCAGGATTGAAAGATATTCTCAGTATCGCCCTGGTGAAAGACCACCTTTCCGAATTGAAATGCTTGAAATGGCTTTAGTCGTGTTTTTTGACCACTCATGAATAGCCAGGTACCAGGTAACTATACTTATTAATTAATTCAGCTAGATTCCGAAGGATTTTTAAAGATAGAATTTGTCTGTCTTCGTCTCTCTAGATTTCCTTAACGCAACCTAATTTTTTGAGCCTTCTACTGCCCCCTGAAAGCCTCCAGAGCCCACAAGGTAGCGTTATTGCCGACTTTGAGAAAGAATGGTTTTCTGTATAAAATGTTATCAGTCTCGGAATAAAACTATAAATTTATACAAATCAAAACCATGCCTGCCCAGTGTCGGCAACAGACAGTATTCTTTATATAAATAAACATCTCAGAACAGAATTCAAGACTTTATTTTAGTATTTAATTCGATTTGAGCACCTAATCTGTCAAAATTTTCAGATGATGCCTATCCTTTAATAAACGGCAATATGTTCATTACTAAACGATCTAATAATAAAACTATGGTACCCCGGAACTAATTCACATGTAAAATGTAATCTCGTGAGACAATGTACTAATAAGTGTGTAATTGCGAGCAAAGAACCTTCCACTTAGAAGTATCCCCGATGGTATGAAGCGGTCAAACCCGTCTTAATTAACAAGAAATGCAATTTCATGTGCGTTTTCTTTTTGTGCTCATTAGAGCGATCGCTACATTCCTCAGACGTGAGATGATCACCAGTTGATCTTATAATCCTACACAATAATCATTATTATAATAGCAAAAAGAAGGTTTTGTATAATAAATAAATCAATTATTTATATTAAATATTATTCTAAATAATATCTACTGATGATTTATAATTTATTTCTCTTGATAACTTTAAGTTTTATGTTGCTAAAAACATGTAATTTATTGTTTTCGAAGATAATATATATAGCGGTAATTATATGAAATTCAGTCTATACAAAAAAAACCCAAAGAACGCTACAAAAAATATTAACAACACGTTTTGTTACGTTATTTAACATGTTAAAGGTATGAAAAATTTCACAGTGTATCATAGGCATTTATCGACAGATTTTTTTTCTATTTTAAGCGAGTCTTAAAATATTTTCGCAAGCTTAAAATAATAGCACACACCTATGAAAATTCGATTTTACATATCTTCCTTTCAAACCAACTTCATCTTATTTTTTAACACTTACTGCAAAGCCTTAATGTGGAACCGAATAAGTATCTTAACTGCCTTTAGCTAGTGGATCGATGGTAAACCCATTTTCGACAAATTTGATAGGGTAAAGAAATTACTCAGATTCAATTTTTTAATGTAAAACCACTTGCAACCTTCTGGAGCTAGTGAAACTATTTTACTTCTCGGCCTGCGGGACTACCTGGCCAATGATCATGTGGTTGGGGGCTGTGGGGAAGACAATCTTGTTTTTCAACAGAGCCTATACTGATATAGAAATGTTTACCATCAGTGAGGCTGCTTTTAAATGGCAAGCCTTGCTGTTGCCAGTATAGAAGGTACCATCAGAAGCTTTAGTTATTTTAAATGTAGAATACATAGACTGTGCATCTATCTATCTATATAAATAAAAATGTGAATGTTGTTGATGTTGTCGTTCAAAATCTTAAATCTCCGAAGTTCTTCGCCGATTTCTTTGAAATTTTGATACAACGATACATTAGAATACGCGTGTGTTTTTATATAACTATATTATTATTAATATGCATGTAATTTTAAATACCTATATTGTATAGATATCGCCTGTGACAGGTAAAAATATGGCTTTTGACGTTATCTGTTGAACCAACATATTTTTTTTTAAAGCGCTTTCCATTGGATTTAAAAGCAACATGCCCTATTTTAAAAAAAATAATAATAGTATGCTTTGATTAGGGTTGCAGGAAATAAGCAGAGTATTTTTGTAGAATCACAGCTAGTGTATTCAGACTTTCTGTAAGGGAGTACAATACCAGAATTATCTTATATCAAGCCGTAGACTTGGGCGCTCGCCGCCCGTCTATGTCAGGTAGGTACCGCTCTACAGTATTTCTATCTGCACAGGCCCCTTGACAACGGAGGCTATTCCTCTTCTGTCATTCATATTGTTTCTCAGTTCATGTTATAATACGCGTTGTTATTATTGGAAAATTGTCTGTAAGCATATAACATCAATAGTAAACAGTGGCGTCTCGTGACTTTTGGGTGTACTAGAGTGCTAATATTAAAAAAAAACGGCATTTCTGATGTTGTTATAGCTGAAAACGATTTTTAATTTTTTTTCGAAAATCGATTTTTTGTATGAAGATTTTCAGGAAATTTCAGTATAGCCGTGCGCCGCACGGCATTCCTGAAAATCTTCATACAAAAAATCAATTTTTCGAAAAAAAAAAAAAAATCGTTTTCAGCTACAACAACATCAATAATGCCATTTTTTGTAATATTAGCACTCTAGTAACCCAAAAGTCACGAGCCGCCACTGATAGTAAATAGTTTTGTAACGGTTAATCCTCTCTGCCTACCGCTGCGAGGAAACGGTTCAATCTTTCATTGGTTAAAAAAAAAACTTTATGGTGTAATGTATGTATTTGCCGTACCACGCGGCTTTGCCTGAGATTTCAATTGGTATGTTATGTATAACAAATGCTCTAGCCTCTTATTCTATTTTGTACACTGTTTTAAATAATATTTTGAAAGCTGTGTAACTTATCACGGAAATAACATAGTGAAATTTTAATTATTTTTTCATAATGCCAGAGTTTTGGGTTTTGCGAACTTTTGCTGACATATCCTTCGAAATCAATATAATATCGAATCAGATACAAATGTCAAAGCTTTAACAGTACCTTGACGGTTAACATAATGGGTACTAAATATTTGTACAGAGCTTAGGAACATAATTAAGCTGTAGATATCTAATATTTGCATTTCGTACGTCTTTGATGTGCCTAGTTCCTACTGGTAAATAATTACATTAATATATTTGTATAATAGGTCAATGCTTAATTATATCTATTTATTTTTAACCTTACGCAGTTATTCTCAAAATCTAATCTGATTCTTTAAAGCATTCTTTATGAATAGCTCATTTTCGGGTAGATACCTAATTTCATTATCGTGGGGTTACTGCCAAAAGTTGGTAACTTTTAAAAACATGTTTTGGAGTAAACTCAAATTTAAACATTGATCTTCATTATAAAGTCATGGTTTTGCGATGTAATCTTAATGTAAATTTATCGAAAAATAATTCGATTGTTGTTTATTAAACAAACATGCTGATTTTTGTTAGTGCTTATAATATTTATCTTGCCACTAAAATATTAAAAAAAATTGAAGTTCCAAAGTTTTATTAAAAATACAGTAGCTTATATCCTACTTATCGATATATGACCCTTGGATCCCCACCCAATCTTATTCTATACATGTATCATAGTATGTAAACATTTAAAATCATCTCTCACTCAAACTCAACTCAAAAAACAAACCAAAATTTTATCACCTTTATGCATTATCTAAACCCACGTTACGTTTGAAATAATTGAATTCTTTTTTTATCAAATTGTTAATATTTTTATTTGTCGTGATATAAACGTTATCCTTCCGGTTGCTATATCAGTTTATGCCACACAAAAGTCCCAACTGCCCGGAGTCAGTGAAGTGATTATCTGTCGGGTGATAGATACTACAATCAAGATAACTTACTTTTTATGAACACATCAAGTCAAAAATATTTTATGTGTGGGTAAATTATGAATACCTTACGAAAAGTCGTAATTACTTATTGTTTAATATAATAAAAATATGTTATTTTCCGGTAACAATTAATTGTTGTAAATCTTAAAACGCTCATTAGAATATCTTGGCACTGCTTACAAATTTTATATATGCAATAAAATTTGCCGGTAATCCATCCAAAACTATAAAATTATCTAGTTTTGATGCTGCTTCAATCATTAAAATATCTAGTTGTAATTTATTATAATTAATTATACCTCGAAATAATTTCAAAAAATAAATTACGAATATTTACTTTACTTCTTACCCATTCGAGTTTTGGTGTTGCCCCGTAAAACATTTTGTTATTAATACTTTATATTTATCATTAATAATGAAACCGTTTCCAGTTACACAACTACTTAATTAATCTCATTAAAAGTGTTTCTTTTTAAGTGGATATACATTTCTTAAGATGTCCGTGTTTTAGAATGATTTATGATTTATTTCTGGAAGGCATTATTTATGAATGGTAATTATACCTAACGTGTATATTAATGATTTGTAATAAGTTCCATTTGATTATAATTTTAGTTTTGTTTCATTCGAGGAACCAGCAAATAATCAGAAACTAGTATGTTGGTGGGTATTTACATAAAATAGAATCAAGAATTAACAACTAGTCTATTAAATAATAGTCATGTTCATAAATCATTTTATCCAGTACAAATTATCGTAAGGTACCCAAATTTTTCTGGGTTTCAACCTTTCAAGGGTGTTCTAGGCCATCATATCAAGTTATGGAGAATGGGAAGGTTAATTTACTTATTAATTTGATTTAAATGGGTAAATTTCATAATTATATCGAACATTGGAGACGAGTTCAGACTTAGAGGAGATGAGATGCTGAACGAGAAGGCAATTTTAGATGATGCTCGATAGAAAAGAAGATATTTCAACAATGAATACAAAATTAGCGACTCTAGAAAACAAAATTTGAAACAGAAAAGGGTTCTGGGGCTTTATATTTAACTTTATTATACTTTCAACTAGGAACTGCCAACATAATCTTCATTGGCTTCTGAAGATATTGGTTTAGAGAGGGACAACCAAAAATATGTGATCCAGGTTTCCCACTTCTAGACGACAGAAAGTATAATCTGTGGAGTATAAGAATCTGAAAGAAGATCTGAAAGTATAAGCACGTGAATTTAAAAAAAGGTGTGAAGGTACCGAGCAATGTCCAATTCTCATCAAATGCGGCAGTGTAAGGGTTTTTATGAACACGTGACATCGTGACAATACATTGGTATTTTACTAAAAGTTTATAAGGAAACTCTATTAAACTATTCATAAGTGAAAATATGATGCAAATGTGAATGACAGTAGTATTCGGAGACGCCCGAGGAAGACATGGCACGGTCAAGTAAGTCAGATACGTGAGTAGAGCCATGTTAAGAGTCAGAATAATGGAAGAGTAAGTATGAGACGATGTATGTTGAAGTATGTATGTAGACGATGTATGGATAAAAAATAGGGCCTCCTCCCACAGAGGGGTCGAAAAAACATAGATATACCCGTTTTTGTAGGTACTACGTCTACTTAACTTAGTTAATCTTATCGCTTGGTGAATATTTTTGCCTGGTAAATTTAAATTTATATTTATCTCTTTTTTCATCTTGAAAGCCTTCAATAACGAAATTTTAGGGTTGAGATGGACAATTGGTATCGTGATGTATTTTGATTTATGCAATTTATTAAATATTAAATCATAAGCTTCAGACATTTAATTAAACCAGGCCCAAAGCTCTGAGCACAAACAGCGGTATTTTTTCCTTCTCGAAATTGACTCGCATCACCTCCATCAATCAATTCACCAAACGCTACCAACTTACATTCTTTGACAGTGGAGAAAATGTAAAGAATCGGGCGGGTCTCCAGATGTAATAGCCGCGGACGCTGATTATGATTCATATTGGACATTAATCAATCCCGACTCTACCGATCTAATAACAACTAATAACTAACTGTAGAACGGGGAGGTATAATGCAAAGGGGATCTTTTATTTTTGATGTTGTTTCTTAAGCTTTCAGTAGAGGTATTCCATACTATAATTTCACGGCCGTGTTACGATTTTTGAAACTGTTACTTTGTATTAAAAGATTAACATATAATTGCTTCGGAATATAGCCTTAACATTATCAGATATGCAATGAAAAAAAACCCTATTATACAGGGTATCCGGGGGTAAAGTGAGCTAACGTTTTAAGGTAAAGAATTGAATGGTTTGTGTGTGAAAAAAAGTATTCTTCTACGGAAAACTATGTTTGCTTGGGAAAAATAGGTGAGATATCAAATCTTTTTTACATCCACAATCGTGTAAAATTACCACCCGGAGTTGGCGCACTTTAATCTAGGACACCCTGTAGTGCTGATCATGGATTCCATCACAACCGTTGTTCAGACGTTATCCTTATATCTATTGTCATATTCAGTTGTAGGTAGGTACCATTCTTTTCTGTAATTTCTCTAGTTTAATACCTGTTGTTATTATTTGAGTGTCTGTAAACCAATAACATTAATAATAAATGGTCTTGTCACGGTTCATTCTCTCTGCCCATCTCTTCTAGGAAAAAGAGCAAATTTTCACGAAATTTCGGGTTCGATTTTTGTATGAAAATTTTCACGAAATTTCAGTTTGGCCGTGCGCCGCACAAATTTCCTGAAAATCACATTACAAAAAATAACGAATTTTCTGAAAAAAATAAAACATCATTTTCAGTTACAACAACATCAATTATTTAATTTTTTTTTAATATTAGCACTCTAGTACATCCAAAAGTCACGAGCCGCCATGGATTACGACTGCATCCAAAATGTTTTTTTTTTTATAGTTTTCACTGCTGTTTTGTAGCATAAACTAGCCGAGTTCAAACAGAAATTTGGGTTGTATTCCAGTACTTTTGAAATGTTATTGACATAAAAAGGAAGATTTTTTGAATAGATATTTTTATAGACATTTTTCAGAGTTACTTTTTTTTCTAATATGCACATTTGGAAGGCAAAGTGAGTGTTTGATGAATATTAAAAGTATTCAAATTAAAGAAAATCGGTATATTGTTTGTGTCGAAGTAATATACTAACACTTAAAATACAGAGCAGGATAAAACGGGCCTAAAAGAAAACTTTTTCCTAAATATTTTAGGTGTGCTGATTATGATGCGAAAATTTCTAATTGTTCAATTTCGATAATGCATTTAAGACGATAATTCGCAATGTTGATGATATCTTTCGCACTTTTCTGACAATTTGACCTAATAAATGGATGAATTGTGTAAACCAATACTTTCCTACATCTCTACTACACAAGTATCGCCAACTTCTGCCTTGGCTGGACCTTGGTAGAGTCTTTTCGGGTGAGAAAATGCAAAAGAAACATAATTAAGGCATATGTATATATTGTGTTCTGCGGAAACGAAATTTATTTTACTTTATGTATCCCAACTCTAATCAATTGTCTCGAAGATATTACTTACTCGAAGAGAGAAGAAGTCAAGATGAGGGACAGATGGACATACACTACTCAGCTATAGCAGAGTAGTCGAACAATCGGATAGTTTATTCAGATTTTTATTTGTTTAATATTGGTGTAATTAAATTTGTATTTTATTGTCTAACTTATGAAGGGGGATGTCACATAACTATTGTCAAGTATGTCACATCACTCCTACTGTAGGTAGTGGGTAGCTAAGATATTTTTGTCTGGTGATCTGTCTGGTGGAACAAGTCTAAATATCTAGATTATAGATATGTCTGGATTAATAAAATTAATTATTACAGTGAACAGTGTTTTTCATCATCCTTGAAGACTTAACGAAACATTTGACAATTATGATATCACGTGATTCATTTATTCAAGCCTGCTCAGATAGCTTAGTCTCACCCACATTTTACGAACAAATGTTTACAATCCAAGAATTGTGGGTGATTTAAAAAAACGAGACATTGCGATGGTTAGGGCGTCACACTGTCATGTTTGCTCTTTTGGTGATATGCCCACATATTTAGTCGACGGCGTGTAATTTTATTAATAGCTCGGTGTGGTCGAGTGGGTTTCGCTTTAAGGGGGGACTTACTTATCTCTTTGCGCAAATAACCGAACTTCACCTCCTCTACAATGATAGAAAGGTTGTTTAGTGCTCGTACAGTCTGTATACACAGAAATGCAGTATAAAAGTTGGTTATCATAGCCTTTCAGTGGCCGAGAGACCTCTCAATCTTCTACATTAAGTCATTAGGTACAAAGCTTTGATTGAACACTGTACATTACATTCATTACCTTCAATATTGCCACCACTGAAGACATAAAGCATTAGACGTGTGCTGTGGGCATGTCCGAATTATGTTGAATATTTCTTCAATTATGCTGAAAATTATCAAAAAATTTAAAATATTGAAATTCTTTTATGATCTGAAAATCAATTTCATTGGCGTGTCTGCAAGAAGTTGACATATCTAATGCAAATTAGCGACATCAGTTTTCTTTTAATTGGTAGGTAAATATTACACTTCTAGGAGTTACGTGTTTGTTGTATAGTGTGAATGTTAGAAAAAGTTGCGGACGTCCAAGGAAAAATACTCGAGTCGGTCAATATATATGAGATGATGAAACAAGAAGTGTGTGCCAAGACCGTGTTGCTTGGCGGTCCGTCCTCTCTGCCTACCCCTGGGGGATACGTCGTGATGGTTAGTTAGTTTGTTAGTTTAGTGTATAGAAAATTATATCATTAAATCAATATAAGTCCTGCTTATTGTGGGTGCATCGTCCTCAAAACTAACAAGAGTTCACACGATGAACCGTGCAAGTCAATAAAATATTAATAAACAGTAGAAGTTAACTTGACCTAACTGTAAATAGCGCCCAGCTCGTCGAGTTTCAGTTATAAAGTGAATTAAATATTTAATACCTGGGCTGTTGCTTATACGGCCTGGTTTAAAGAAATCGAGTATACTTCGGTATCATACCAAGCAGCAACCGAGGAACGCGGGGCAATCGTCGCCCGGGGCAAATCGGCCGGCCCTGATTATTAAGTTAAAAAATCTTATAGCCAAAGGGGATAAACTCAAGACGTCTAATAATGTGATTGAGAAGGAAAACGCCATACATGATATGTGTGTAGGTTGGTTGTATAATTATTATTTACGAACTCACACAGAGAAAGTTCGTGGCGGATAATATTATGTAGAGGGAAATAGAATCAATTATCTTTGGTTATTTATGTTCTAATTACGAAAACACGCCAGAAGGTTCGATTAATAAAAAAAGCTTCTCATTACGCGCATTTTTAAAGGTTGGCCGACGATTTTTCGTGGTTATTTTAATTATTTTTTAAACTTTTAATCAATGAAGAAGATTATAAGGTATTATCAAATACCTTATAAAAACGATAATATATGCAACTCCAGTAAAATATTGGCAAAATTGACAACTCTGGCCGCTAGAGTCACTAGGGTATCATGTTGCCATCAGAATGTATGGTAAATATCAGAAGTTGGACATTTAATTAATATTATAGTATATCTGATAATATCACAACTTTCAATGATAATATGAAAGAGATATACATAGAAAAAAAGGTTTCGGTCGCAACTAGGACTCTAACTCAGGTCCTTTATTTAAATTTTTATTATAATTATTTTTTTCCAAATTTGAGCAAGGTACAATAGTCCCAACTGCTCCTAACCGTCTGGAGTCAGTAACCCTATGGCATCCACAATTGGGGTATTTTGAAAGGCTGAAGGTAGTGGACGAGGAGAAGGAGATGGGGAAGAGGAAGGTGGGGGTTATGTATTTATTTTATTATTTTAGAAACAAACAGTACAATTTACATTTTTATAAAACGAGCGGAAAAAAGATTACAAGGTTTGAGAAATAAAACAAAGATCGGTACCAACGACATGACTATATAAAATATCAAAGGAGTTAATGTTAGGGAATAATTTGAGGTAAAGATATATAAAAAGTATTGTGTGTAAGTATATGTGTGTGTGAATGTGAACAGGGATCGCTGAGGAATGTGTGAAAACATATATCACTCTGTGATATATGTGGAGATTTGAAAAAAAATGCAAGGCTAATGTAAAAGTAATGAGTAAGATCAAGTAAGGGACGCTTAGATATTATGGGCATGAAGAGCGAATGCACGAATAAATTCAAAGGAGAATATATGACTTGTGGAAGTTTGGGATGCCCTAGGAAGAGCTGGCACGATTAAGTGAACCAAATTCTTGGGTCGGCCATGTCAAGAGTTATGATAAAATATGAGTAAGTATAAGACGATGTATTAATGTGTACAAAAGGTGGAGTGAATGCCAATTCAGAGTTTTTTTGCGGTCGGTCCTGTCTGCCTACCCCTGCGGAAAAAATAGCGTTATTGTTAATTAGGTGATTCGTCTGATCTATATAAGTAAAAATACCTATCCCTCATCAGATCTGTATTCTCCTGTTTATCCATCTTGATGTTTCCTTGCAGGGACAGGCAGAGAAAATTATAGTTTTTACAGATTATATTTTTTAATCATACTTATATACTCAAACATGAAATGCCGTTTTGCCTCTATTTGCATTGTTTTGCGCACATTCGTTGTTCTTGCCGAAATCAACTTTACTACTTTTTAATTGTGTTAAAAAAATCGATATGCTAGGCAGGCTTACAAATATATTATTTTGATAAAAAAGGAGAAAAAAATTCAAGCTTGCTGTGGGTATTTATATATAACTTCCTCATACATCTATAGATTCTAAAGCAATGAATCTTTTATGTAGAACATAAACATAACAAAAAAAAACATAGACAATAAGAACAGCAACAAAAAACTAAATTTTTATCAATATTTTCCTCGAAACATTACACAAATAACATTAAAAAAACATTTATAATATAGACTCTTGTACATTTCGGTACAGGTTATCTTAGTAATGTGTCCACAAAACACATAAAAAATGGAGGTACACAGTCAATAAAATTTCATTAATTTTAGTACCAAACACACAATACCATTTTAGATAAGGTTAAGGAAACTGAATTCAAAGAAATTATAAATGAAAGGTATGTGATCATTTTTAAACTGCCTCATTGTACATAATATAATTTCAATTCAATTCAAATACTTTATTCCTTTAAAAACATTACAAAATTACATTTTATTTCGTTTTAAAGTACATTTGTAAAATGGTATTACATAATAAGGAAGCGGTGTATCAACTATACCAGCATCAATAGAGCTTGTCTTTTAAAGGCAGCTTCACCTTCAGCTAAATATGTCGATATCCGAATTGATTATGTTCAACAGCAAGACTGCTCTCCCCACCGGCATGACCATTGACAAGTTGGTCCTGCAGGCCGGGAGATAAAACAGTCCATGCTGTCGGTGACGGAGACAACCATCAGGAACATAGAGACTAATACTCTCCATGATAGTCGGATTTTCAAACCATCCACGAATCAGTTTGAAGAAGTGTGATACAATATGCACATCTCTTCTGACCCGTAGATGGTTCATACCAAGCATGCCCAAGAGAGAGTCAGTAGGATAGAGCAATAATTCAATTTTGGACTGATTTGTCTGAATCAGAACATATAAAATCCCGTTATTTGGATTCTCTCCCTTTACGGGTGTTTTTGTATTAATGTGGGTGCATATTATTATATAATTACGAGTGAATTATCTCAGACTGGGTGTAAGTCAGTGTAGATAAAACCCAATAGTAAACAAGCAGCCATATCGACTACCAGTAGCTCGCGTCGAGAGCTGCCGCCTAGAAAAAAAATGATCATTTCATTTTTATGGCAACATGCACACACACAATTGATAATACTATTAAAGAAATTCTAATCGTAGTCAATTTAATATTTTTTTCTTCTCATTGGTGGTCTTAAATGTATCAGTTCCTAAGAAAGAAATAATTTCTTTTTCTTTTGAAAAAAATACACAATGATTTATTTATGCGTATTTTTTATAAACTAAAAGCAAACTTCGGAATTTTCATGGCTTTATATGGAAGTATTTTTTATATACAGGTCAACGCTTTCGTTGAAATTTCTGTATCGATCGCAAAATAATCAATCATCGAGTAATACCATGTGATACAAGTGATTAGTTTATAAATATATTATACATTAACATTATATTTTTACATTAACCCCGCACAGCCTTTATAAGGAAAGGAAGTTTTGGGAAGGAAAAAGGAAAGAGGGGTGGGTAGGAATCTAGGGATCAGTACGTCCATGAGTGATATATATCAAATGGGTCAAGATACCCGTTGAAGAAGTCAAAAGGTCTCCCCAAGACAGCCTCACTAGGCAAGAGTATCCTGAACACAACTCGCCCTATGAATCCGATGACCCATGCTAAATCACCAAACGTAACGAACCACATAGTGTGACCTATGGCAGAGAAAACAACAGAATAATGAGCACATATACATTATTTTGAAGAAGTAGGTATCTTTATTAAAAATTCTCTCAGTTTTTCACTCTTATGTAAAATCCTAGAGTACGGAGATTAAATGAAAATGATAATTATTACAATTTGTATAGAGATTACGAGCTATTTTTTAATGAGAACTAGTTTTAGCTAGCAGATATCGGGGAATCAACAGCTTGACGATCAAATTCCAAAATCAAATCCTTCTAAAGTACTTATTATTTGATAAACAATAATACCAACGCTCGACCATAAACTCCACGAGCTGTACAAATAATGATTCACCCTATAAATAGACGATACTCCAAGTGAGAGGTTCCGCCCGGGCCGACTTTAAATTTTCATTGCACCCTGACAAGATGAAATAGCGGGCGGTTAACGGAGAGTGATAGCGCTGTCCAGATATACAGCCTCCATCACCCTGCGGACCTACCCCTAGCAGCCTTACCTAACCAGTGACCAGAGGCGGCAGCGGTACGAAGGGTCCATAACTGGGAAGTCAATTGAAATAAAAACCTTGATAGCTAGTAATCACCAATAAAACTCGTTATCTTATCTTTCAAAACATCAAACAATCACATACTAAACTTAGTTTTCTGTATTAACGCTTTTACATTCAGATCAGACCTTATATCAGGTTGTGTTAATAGTATTCAATAGTATTTTGGATCTTATCATTTAATAAAGAAGAAAATAATAAATGCATTAAGGCGTTTTCGTGATCTAAAAGTCTGACCATTATTTGCTAAAATTTCAATTAGGAAAATTCGTTTTATCATCGTTATAAAATTTAAATTTTAATAAAATACAATGACGATATACCATGTCAGGCAGTATTAGTTGAGTAAGTGTATTACGAGTTAAATGGGATAGAACCAATAGGTATAAAGTTAGTGGTAACATAGGTTTTCATTCAAATCTACATGGAATGCATTTTTGGTGTGTATTATCGAATCAGTGGATCTTATATTCAACAAAATATTCCGTGAATCCTACCATTCGGTTTATGCAAACTATCAACACAAGTCTGACATTTAAGATCGCGGATTAAACTTAGAACATGATCGCAACATGTTGGTCCTTCGAGCCGGATCTTATTTTGACGGCAATCATTAGTATCTGAAACCGGTAGCATATTATTGTTTTTTCCAATGTTATTTATAATTAACACATTAAGCTTAACACCGAATCATCATTTTTGAAAACTCAACATAAATTACTTCAAGAATGTCAACAATAAAAATGGTCATTGTTTCATTGTGGGGAAGATATTTGACTGACATTTTTCTACCATGTTCCTCTTTTGGTATTCAATTTAAACAACGACGAAAAAATGATTTAAGATTTTCACGGCCAAAAGTATTTTTTTATTTGTTTTTGGGGTGCTATGCCGTGTTGCGCTAACTCCTTCTTTAGCCAACGTTTCGGACAACATTACAGTGTCCATCATCATCACACATCTGCCCTGATGATGGACACTGTAACGTTGTCCGAAACGTTGCCTAAATAAGGAGTTAGCACAACACGGCATAACAGCCCAAAAACAAATAACAAAAAACGTCAAAAAACGTTCTAATATCACCGGTTGGATGAATAATGACGTATTCTATATAATATATTTGTTATTTTATATTTTCGGGTTTGTCAGTGTTCGAATGACCTTAAGAGCCGGCCGCCACTGCCACCAGCACCGACCACCCTTGGTCCCAAGTCCCTGCTCCCGCTACTAACAACAACCCCCCACCCCCGGCTACAGCCAGTATCTAGTAGCCAGCCTTTCTGTTTTGCATAGTATGCATCATTTAGGGACGCTACAATGGCAGCTTTCAAACTTTACTTAGCCCGACTTACAAATGAGGTGAGTTTTTCTACAATAAATCACCTTCGCCGCTTATTTCATTAGTTTATTGATGATTTTATTTATTTATTTTAAAATGCTGAGTGCTGATGTTATCTGTATCACATTCAATATATATTTTTATTCGTATTTAACTGACACCTACGACATTCACCAATCAAATGAGCAGTATGTATTTTTACAGTATTTAAATTTTTAATGTATGTGATGGCAAACTGGTAGATATTTTCACTTTAAAAATTACATCATTTATGTCTAGTGGATATGCACCTATTACGAAGGAAACTCATAAAAATCTCATATTTTATGCACCTATACTCACTTACAGCCTAGGTAAAACTTTACTTAAAAAATATTTTATTTAAAAAAATATATCTGAATATTCCTCTGCCCAACATAAATACTCGACCAGAGCAATGTGCCAAAATATAATGGTTACTCCCAGTTTAAATTCATCTTTTGAACAGAGACATATTAAATTCTATGCTACAAAATTATACAATGCTCTACCAAATCAAACAAAAAAATTAGAAAAATGAATACATTTAAATTAAAAGTAATAACCTGGCATAGAGAACAAAGTGATAATCAACTCGCAAACATAATGAAGACGATGTAACGACAACTTGAAACTAAATACAAAAGTTTTATAAATTACAGGCCGCCTCAGAACAGAAAACCCTAGTGAGGAGGACTGCAAAAAAAAGAATTTATACTTATATTATACTTTATACCTACATCATGTGAAAACTTTGCCATTTAAACTAATCATATATTTAGTACGTCTGGAATAAGTTTGAGTCCCTTCTTATGTCGTTAAGGAGGTTTTTAGCTACTGCTTTTTTATGAAACTTTGTAATCATATAGTTAATGGACAAGAACAATATTTTACACTCTAATGATTTTATTTCCCAAAATCCTGACTAGAAAATGAAGATCAAACTTTAAAATCGAGTTAACTCCGAAACATGTTTTTGTGAGTTACTAACTTTTGGCAGAAACCCCACGACATGTATCTTTATACCTGATATCTATCCATAATACTTAAAGGCATGCTGCTGATAGCTCTGTTGTAACCTCTCCACCCTATTATATTTTTTTTTACATTTTATTTTTATTTGCCATTGTTCTTATTTCTCTTTAATGTAATAATTTGTATTTATGTATCATGTAATATGGCAGACTGGGATTGCACTATCTATTGCTCTCCTAGTTCCCTGGATTAAAAAATAAATAAATAAACGACGTAGTATTTATTCTATTAAAATGTACACACTAAATACCGTCCACAAAAAACATTATAAATTCACGAAGTAGTGCATTTAAAGACAAGCTTTTATAAAAACAGTACATACAGGTCCATTTGATAGATTCCCCAATTTTAACAAACGGATTGCAATCTTTAGAGCGCAAGTTTCAGGTAGGTAGGCTTATTCTACCGGTAATTCAATTGAAAATGCACCGAGGAGACGTTGACGGATGACATTAGGACATTGATCCCCTCTGCACCGGTGCATCGTCGGGAAACACGCCAAGCACGCGCCCAACGAATATACACGGTTGACATTTGTCACGTGAAAACGGGTCGTTTCTACGATTCGTTCTTGAGCTCATTATCTCGGCTCTGGAACCATTTGACGGCTTCTGTGTTTCCTCCTTCCTATAATATCAATCAGTTCAAGACATGCATTCCCAAAGATGATATAGGCCTTGATGGAAATTATTTTTCTCATTGCATCCTGTGTGGAGTTAATTAAAAAAAAACACACACACATTAATGTTTACAAACACAAAAAGGTAGTCTCGCGAAGCTGCCATAAGGACAAATATAACTAAATTTAATATAAATAATAACATTTTCAGTCTTGTCATATATTGCAATGCGTGCACTAGATCCTATTGACATAATGATTAATTTATACGTTTTCAAAGTAGCTCAATGATATCTGACTTCTATATCAATGGCTGCACAAGATCCCACTTACACAATGACTTCATAAGTTCACGAAATTGAGTCCGGATTCCGTTCCAAATTACGTTCCACTTCTCCTAATGATAAAATATAGTCATAATTCATTTTTAATTGGAGGTTCTAATAATTCTACCTGCATGATTGTTAAGTTGGTTTAAATAAAGGCATCAAGAATCACGAGAGAATAATTTATTTCATTTTTATGTAAGATCGCGCGTATATCATTATTTGGGTGAACCTCCTGGCACGTGTAACAAATTATAACTTGTACAATATTATTTTATAAGGCTGTAAAGCAATAATATATTTTGAAATGAATCCACTGCAAAGTGAGTCATCAGTAGGTGGGCTGTTTCTACATCTCATAATATATATTAGCATTGAAGAAGAAGATAATTCTAATAAATAACCCAGGATTTTTGTCTTATCGAGACTGAACTACTCGACCATTGGGACCTCATTATTGTACATAATTGTGTGAATCTTATATTTCAAATTCAGAATTAACAATATTATCTTGCAACTAATCTTTCCCCGCCATTATTTTTCATTGATCACAAAGTTCTAAAGAATTGATTTATAACCTAAATAGTGTCTTGGATATGTTTATCCGTGACATATATGAACATATTTTGAGATCGTTATCTTTTTATTTTTCCGTATCTTGTTCTGTTTCATGTTTCGTTTAGATTTTCAATGATATATTGCATTGATGGGTATTTATAACCTTCAAAGCTATTAAAGAAAAAATGTTCCTATAAAAAAAATACAGTGTGGGGCAAGCCTACGCACGACGGAAGTGAAACTTTTAGTATTCTTCTCTCTCTCTTTTCATTTCATATTATTATTATTCAGAATGCTGTACATTATAGTTTTAAAAAGCATAAATTTATTTATAGGCGTTAACAAATGAACGTTTAACAAGATTCCTAATATTGACATATTTATAAGTAGCATGTGATAAAAAAAATTAAAAGTTATAAAAATATGGGATTCAAACCCGGGTCCTGCATAACGAGTGTCGAACGCTCTGCCTCTAGACCACGAGGAGAGGTATCTCGAGCGACGAGAACCGCGTATACAACGTGTACTCCTATCACATAACGTCTCGTTAACGCGTTATATAGGGTCAAATCGAAGATATATCGGCAGTGTGAAGTCATATCTGTCTTTTTTCAAAATATCTCCGTATATTTGTCCGTTTTGGAAAAGATCTATCGTGTTTTAACAGTCTCATACCGTATGGAGTCTGAATTTGAAAAAAATTTCAAAATTTTGAAAAACTCACTCACGGCTGTGTTTTTTACTAAAAAAACTTGTCACGCACGTCTGCGAGGGTAATTAGTCGCGTTATCGGCCTTGATTAGTAATTTTAATGATTCAAAATAAAAATAATTAATCAAAATACCGCACGACTCTACCGGCTCGATTTGTAAGCTATATTTCGACCAAAATATCATATAGTCAAAATAACTAATAGTCGCAGCACGAGAGCATTTTATCACTTTTCCTCGTATTAAAAAAATCACAAAAAGAAAAAAAAATTGTTTAAGCGGGGATCGAACCTCGGTTCTTCAGGACGAGAGTCGGGCGCTCTGCCTCTAGACCTTGAAGCTGAGTTTGGAGAGTGACCTAATCTAGGTATATAATATTAGCTAGGCTCCTATAGCGAAATGATCACGGTTTTTCGTGACGGTCATGAGTCAGTTTTACTCCAGTCCTCGAAAATGCATAACGCGCGTAAAGAAGTTTCACTTCAATAAACATATCAGCCTTTGAATTCCGCATAGAATAGCATTTGTCGAATGCTGTTCAATTGTTATGGTAATTTATTGAATATTCCAAACTGTCTTCCCGAAACATGCCATATTGGCAAGTGTCGTAACTTTTTGAACTATGACCATGAAAACGTTTTTATATTTCACTGCGAAAAAAAAAACACTTTGTATCTATTATTTTTGTCGAGGTTCTGCGTGGGAGGGTTTCAGAAGATGGTTGCTGGTTCTGAAAAAGTATAAGGCAATCGATGCCTTCTCGTTCATTTACTGTTTTTATGGTCTTTGTAAGTAAGTGTAGAACTAGTTAAAAAGGTCAATTAAATCAAAGCGTCATTTGAATTATTTACTAACTAACCATACCACCGTTTTCATGACATGGCCCGACTCAAGTATTTGGTTTACTTGTCCCATGTCTTCCTCGGGCGTCCCTGAATTCTTCTACCATTCACATTCGCGCCATACATTCTCCTTACACTCCTTTTTTCAATCATTTGCTCTACATGCCCAAATCATCTGAGCGTCCCTTTCTTAATCTTACTCATTAAGCATACTTGTATGCCTTGCATTCTTTGCAAAGTTCCGCATGTCTCACAAGATCACACATGGTTTTATCACACGCACACCTCAGGGATCTTATTTCCACAGAATTCAGTCTACTTTCATCCTTGCTGTGACAATTTCACTCCTCACTGCCAAAAACCAGGGTAGGTAGTAAATTATTAGTTTTTAATTTAATGTCTCTGTAATAATTAACAGTTAACATTAAGGTTAGCATAATACTTTTTTTCTGCATGGTTTCTGAAGAGTTTTTAAATTATTCATTTGATTATTGTTCCACTTAATTATTATATACATGTTCGTAAAAGCCTATATGATAATATATATAAATAAATAAATATAACATGTCGTTTTAGACAGTTATAGAAAAATTCGTTTAAAATTTCGACATAGAAATGAAATTTCGTGGTTTTAAAATCAAACTCCATTTAAAAAAATGTGAATGACAAGGTATTGATGAAGATTTAGACGAAGAAGTACGAATTATGAAAATGTACCAAAAACATTTTGTTTTTAGAAGTGATAAGATTTTACAATATTTGGCTGTTATAACTACCAAACTAATTAAATTAGTTTAGAAGTGATAAGATTTTACAATATTTGGCTGTTATAACTACCAAACTAATTAAAAAAAAATCTCCAAAGCTCTAGCAGTAGGTATTCCTTGTTCTTCATCGCGTCCATAACTATTAATCAAACCAAAGGCAGATTATTACGACGTAAGCGTTTTTTTTCGGAGAAGAATTTAAATGCTGTCCGTCAGTCGGCAGACCCAAAAAAGCCACGTTTCCTGGCAAAATAAATAAGTCAAAACATCCTTTGAAAAGTTATGTTCGAACATTTTCCCTGAAAGTTTGTTCGTGCTATGCAATTGTTTTTATTTAAAAAGCACAAGGCAAAACTTCGGGAATTGTTAATTAATTACACAATAAATTAATAACTTATTCAGGCAATCAAAAGAAGAGGCACGTTTGCAGCCATGCCGAAGTACCATAAATGCGGAATTCGTTTACTAAAAGGAAGCGCTATAATCAACAGAAGGTAGAAATTAAGCGACCAATCACTGCTTAATACTAACTTTTAACCTATTGTCGAAAAAACTTACATACATTTTACATAAAAATATAAAAAAATACCGTCCTAGACATCAATCGTCATTATTGTTTCAAAGAAACTAAAATTATTAGTTACTGAAGACAATATTAGCGATTTCTAGACGAAAATCTGAAACAGAAAAATCAGAAAAGGATACGGTCACATCTAGGAAAAACAAGGGTCCTGGGTTCGTGTCCTAGATGTGACCGTATCCTTTTCTGATTTTTCTGTTTCAGATTTTCGTTTAGAAATCGCTAATATTGTCTTCAATAATTAAATATTACAATTTGAGGTTTTACTCAATAAAGTTATTCCGAAAAATAAATAAAATTATTAGATTTGTGAAACTATTTGATCTATCTTGATTTTCGTAAAAGTTAAACGAAGGAAATTTTTGTCCATTTTATAATAAAGTATTTGATATTGTTGGAGATTTCTTCTTTCATTCGCTCTTCATGCCAAAACCATCTAACCGTTCATTTATTAGTCTTACTTTTTACGCTTTCATCAGTCTTGTATTATTTGCACATATCCTTCTTTTCACATGTCATATATAGTTTTACCATACATTGTTTGAGCGATCTCATTTTTTCAGCATTCTTAATACGTTATCAGGTTTTATGAAATGCGTTGTAGAGATTGATTTTTTTATGTCTGATAGAGAAACAAATAATGTTTCTTATTGCTTTTGGAATATTTATACTTGATTTAAAGGAAATATTCATAAAAAATGCATGACTCCAAATTGGAATATTGAAATATTTCTAAAATCAATGACTATTTCAATGTCGCTTGGGACTTATATGAGAACATATTTAAAATACTGGTTAATAACCCCATATGTATAAAATTGGAAAAATTTCAATAAACCCAATGTTGTCCCAAGGGGAACTTAAAAAATAATAAATAACCTCCCTCGACAAGAATAAAAGGCAATGAACGACTAGTGCGTCCAATCTTGCGCTATTTGGATCAACAATACGGAAATCTTGACGGCAAAAAATTGTAGTAGAAAGTAAAAAAAAAAATTATAATAAATAAAATTATAAATTATAAAAAATTTTCCTAACACAAAAAAAAATATTACTTTTTTCCAACTTGTCACATATCACGAAAATTAAAATTAAGTGTTGAACTTAAACATGTTGTCTTATAGATAATACCTACGATAAATAAACTTGCACACAAACAATTATATGCATTAAACAATCTATATTGATTATGTTTATATTTTAATCTTAATGTTTAATATTTTTAATTTTTATTTGTATCTTTCTAAATATACATATACTTTTTCTTTATTTTTCAGTTTACTATTAATTTTAATATATTTTTTTTTAGTTTTACTTATCATTAAATTTGTTTTTTCTTTTTCTTTACTTCTTTCTTATGTTTCTATAAAATAGTATTTTTTAGTTCTTCTAAGCTATTTTTATTATTAATTCATGTATGATTCATACTTACATACTTATGTTTCTATAAAATAGTATTTTTTAGTTCTTTTACGTCATTGTTATTATTATTTCATGTATAACTACCACAACACGGGCATTAGCCTAGTATGGTAGTTAAAAAATATCAAAAAATGTAACTTGTAAACATTTATTAAATAATAAAAAAATAAATAAAAAGTTAAGAATAATGTAAGGAAAATAGTTTCCCTTCCACACTCTCCTTATTCACTTCATATTATCACTGTAAAATTGTACGGGCAGCATAGTTCCGCCCCACAGTTTTGGTCTAGCGGGCCGGCAGACTTATCTGTTCGCTGCATTATTTTTTTCGCGAAAATAATGGAAAATTCCCAAACACAAAATAAAAACCTCGCAAATGAATGCGACTTATCAATGTTATTTCGTTTTGTCTATCGTATTGTGTGTGCATAGGCCGCGTTGCGCCTGTATTAGTACGGCGGGGGGTAGGCGGATGCGCATGTGTTTGTATGTCGGCCGTACCGGAATTCGCTTGCTGCTCATTTTAATCAACTCTTTTTTATTTTTTTTTATTTATTCCCTCACTAGCGCGAACAGTTTTTATTGTTTCGGTACTAACGTTTGTTTGCCGCAGTTTTTTTAGTACCTAGTGGGTATCTAATCTGATACAGAAATCATCATTGTCTATAGTGTTCGAGTATGCTAACTTTCTCTATGCGGGTTGGATTTTGTTTTGGGACACGAATGTTATTCCCATACGATCCATTAATCAAAGAACTGCCCCTTTTCATTAGACTTTGATCCAATGTTTTCTAGAAAACAAAATATTATGCGCCATTTCTTTGAATTGTACATTTTCTTTTCTAATTCTGTTTCTTCTACCTTTTTTACCTATCGGAGGCGGGCTGTCATCAGAGACATAAGGGTGGTCTTAAGCTTACAGGCTTATGATCCGAAACAACTCAATAGATCTTACCAATTACAATTTAACCTTTTTTAGGCCATGAATACTTAATACCGTAAGATGGGGTGACTTAAATCATTAGTGGTATTTACAAAATTGGTCTCGGAAACTTTTTATCAGTGTTATTGAACATGTTTTAATAATATAAGTAAAAAAATGTATATCTCTATGTTTAGGCCGTCAAAATATATATGGTAATTAACGGTGTAACCTTTGATATAATTGATGTATTTAACTTTTGTAAGATTACTATAGTAGGTACTATTTTTTATAAGATTAGTTCAAGGAAAGTTTAAAAAAAACGCGTCGTCGAGAAGTCAAGAAGTTATATTATATTGATAGACACCGACATATTTTACAACATAAATAACACATTTAAAAAAGGGAGGATTTTATAAATGTGTTAACATTTTTCACTATCCGAAAATATCTAAGAATGTCTTCATAATTCGACAATCAATTGAGTATAACTAGAAACCATCTAATTTACACTTATTTTCGGAGCGTCATTGTATCGACGTAGCTTGAAAAAATAGTAAAAAGAAGCGAGTATTTTCTGAGTGGTGGTGAGAATTATGCAGACTTAAGCGATAATAAAAGTCGCCCCCAATCTAAGTCGCCCCATATTACGGTCTCGTAAGAATCGAACGTATTACCGAGTGCTCTTCATCTAGGCAATCCTAACCTTGCGTGCTATAGCTAAAAATAGTTCATACGAACTGCAATCTTACGAATCACGTAGGTTTCGAAGCCATCAACCTTTTAACCTTTGACATCCCAAGATGCAAAACGAAACTTGGGTTAAAACCATGAGGTTGACCCTGTTTGTGAACACGCATTTTATCAATATAATCAATTTTTTAATACATTTTCTTGCTATTTATTGATGGTAGGTTATGTGTTAACATAAGTTTTGTACAAAGAAAAAAAATATTTTTTCTGATTAATTTAAACTCTGTTAAAAACGTGATGGCAATTAATTTCCCGAAAAAATATGAGTTCGTATATCGGAATACGTGTTCATGCAGGTATCCTTTTCCAGATAAATACTACAGCAAAATGCAACAATATTAGTACACGAACACGTGTTCTGTCGTCCTCATTGCACATTCGCGTTTTACTGACACTTTGTTAGGAAATCTGTCCATTCTTTCGTTAAAGGCTTGCCGTCACGTTTTTAATAGGAATACCAATGATTTGATCAGATTTTTAATAAATTAGTTATTTTTTTTTGCCGTCTAGGAATAAAATAAATTCCAAAACTGTGTGGTCTTCATGTAAAGTTACACACGCA
Organism: Hesperophylax consimilis; assembly: GCF_061612785.1. Taxonomy (NCBI): domain Eukaryota; kingdom Metazoa; phylum Arthropoda; class Insecta; order Trichoptera; family Limnephilidae; genus Hesperophylax; species Hesperophylax consimilis. Next base: position 7,932,274 of record NC_142845.1, read on the forward strand.
GGAGAATAATTTTTGAGATTTTGTGTTGGTACCTTAAAAATTTTGAACAATTTTTTTGTCTGAACGATTTCAAAGAGAATATTTTCTTCATTTTGAACTAAAAAATGTTTGAAATAGTGCAATAACGTATCGGACAGTCGTGACTAAAAGATTAGCAAAAGCTCATATCGGTTGATTGCATTTTTTGATTCCTTCATAAAACGGACGAATCCGCGGTATTTCCCGCCCAGTGTCGATGTAGGAAGGATACACAAAGTATGTTAGTATCAACAGGGACGACCGTAGAGGGAGGCCCTACCCGCTCGTTGAATAGGAAATTGAGAATAAATGAGTGGAAGGATTTTAATGAAACATTTAAAAAAAATAGAGGATTTATCTTCGGTTCTTCAATAGCGGGAAACAAATAAATAATGCGAGGCTATCTCCCCAATGTTTTGCATAGCCCGGGAATCATAATAATTTTCAAATGTATACGGAGCGCAGAACACAGTAGTAGGAGACTGTACGTTGGGTTGTACCTACCCTTTTATAGGCGCGCCGTTTTTTTCAGGGTTTAATTTCGGATGCGGCGTTATGGAGATTTGACAACGGTGTGTCGCGGTATATGAAGGGGTTGATTTTACTTTGTTTTGGAAAAAACCTGTTTTCGTAATTCATTTCGTTTTTTTCGGCACGAAAATACGCCGTGCAATATTTCGTTGACAGGAATATTGGCTTAAAAGGATTTGGATATTTTCGCTTGCTGCAGAAAGACAATAATTTATTGATTAATTAATAATAATAATTATTATAGTTTATAACGCGACGCCTGACATACCAATGTTCTATAGTTTATTGAACCGGAGTCACAGACAGTCGCTATCGAAATTTGTACTTTTAAATATATCTATTTGAATTCCACTTTTGTTTTCGGTAACAAATGGATGCAAATCTTAGAAGTAGAAATTAACCCACTTCACGACATCAGATCGAGCTGAAACTCGACAAATAGATTCGTTGTCGATTACAATGACAATTAAATTCCAACTGGTAGAAACCACGTACACACTCGCGGACATACGAGCATATGGTATTTCTCTGAAATTCGACGACATTACAGCAGTTAATTCTACGCAATAAATGTTGGTGTTATCCAATCAGGATTTGGCTCGGTTCCTGGGTAGAAAGGTTCGATCCTCAATCATACCAAAACAAAAATTTTAAAGACTTTTGAAAAAAAATGTAGTATGGTAAAATAATTTCACAGAATAAAACAATTCATAATATTTCAAAGTTGATTTTCAAGCTCTGTTTTTAAATCAATATTAGCCGATTGTTTTACAAAACCGAAATAATGACAGAACTTGAAAAGAACCTGCAAAGAACTTGAATATCAACTTTGAAATTTGATGAATTGTTCAAATTCTGTGAAAAAACTCGCTCAGTTTCTAAAGTGTATATTATTTTTAAATGTCATTACTTCTTATGGGTACATGAAAATGAAAGCATAATATTTAATGCTGGCGCAAGGAAAAAACCCAAGATTACGTTGTTTTCACGAGGCCGTAAAACGTAGGATTGAAGTATTATTGCTGACCGCATATGTGGTGAACGATGCGATTAAAACATATTCATATGTAATGTTTAAACGTTACGAACGAAATTGTTCTTTTTAATAAATTTTGGGGTCAGTCGTGCTTTTTCTCCTACCTCCTTCAAAACTGTTTTTAAAAGGCTTGCAGTTTCCATTGCAGCCGAGCTATGATGAAGATCACTGGTGAAATTCTGGAATCCAAATCCTGAAAATAAATCAACGCAACTAACTCACGTAAAAGTTTTGTTTATATCATTACTAGCTGACGTGTACCCAGCGTTGGTTAGTGGTTATCCTAGGAGAAAGACATTTATAATTGCCGATTTTTCTGTAGGCCTTTTTAAGGTGCACAATTCTATAGTAAATTATTTTTATGTATCTTATAAGGCATAGTTAGCGTTCGCAATGTAAGCGTCCCAAAATATTTTTTTACGACTTGATTACAAAACATCGACTTTTCTCTACTTTTTATAACTACAGTAGGCATGTAAGTTATTATAATTCTTACTTTGAAAAAAAAACAATAAAAAAATTATGTTAAAATATGACACTATAGTTAATATTTGGATGATTTGTGTAGCGCCATTTTGTGAAAAATCGCCTCAAAGACGGTATCTACTTTATCGTTTGTCTGAAATATTCTTTACACAAGCAGTTCCAATTTTGAAAAAGACACTTAAGTTCAAAGCACATTTGAGTTCGTTGAACCAAATTTCAGAAATATTTCACGGCGATAAACAGCCAAGCACAGAAAACCGAAATATTTCACGGCGATAAAAACCCAAGCACAGAAAACCGAAATTAATATTTACTAAATTACATTTGACATACAAAAATCAGGAGACATTATAATTCCACTTTTAAAATATTAATAATTAAATAAGTAGAATAAAGTTTTAAATTGTTTGAATATACCATTGAAATACGTTAAAAATTATTTTCTGTTAAAATATAATAATTTAGGTAGGTACCTACTTTTTTGCTTTTCTGAATGATTCTTAACACAAGAAGTTTCAATTTTGAAAATGAAACTTAAATTCAAAGCAAAAATCAGTTAATTGAACCACATTTTAGGAAAAATTTCATGGGGGTAAAAAAGCACACACAGATAACAGAAATTAGTATTTTCGATGATTAATATACAGACATTGGGTAATACTTACATTCGCATATTACGAACCTATAAATTTCAACAATAAAGCAAATCCGCGGAAGCTACTTCATAGATGTCGCATAAAATATTCAGAGAAACAAAAAGTAAAATGGGGAAACTCGTAGCTGACCCTCGTCGCGTTATTTTTACAGATATTTCATTTATTATTGTTATTATGTTTCAAAAATTATGAAAGCCGTTCGGGGAAGGAGGGGGGAAATGACTCCCACCCATTTCATCATCCCTCATTTATATGTTGGTACCTACCGCAGAAAAATATGCGAAGGTACACGCTTTTTTTCAGTAAGTATATACCTTGATACGAGTGTAAAGTTTGCAAAAAGTACGACTCCTTTTGCGAATTCAATATTTCGTGAACTCTTTATAAATTATCTGTGCCGATTTAGTCCATTTTTCTATTATGCATTTTTTAATTGGATTTTAAACGAGATTTTATTTTAGATTGAACTGCTCCAAACCATCTAGAACCAGTGAGACTATGGCATCCCTAGTTCGGGTATTTTGTGGGGCTCTATTATTGAAGGTTTATTATTTTTATAAGCAATAATTGTTCGCCTGAAACACTCATCCACATTGAAAAAATCTCCTGATAAAAAATACATGACGCCAAAATAATTGTTATCCTTTGTGCTATGCATAAATAAAATCTTGTCTTAAAAACATTAATTTATCAAAAAAAAAATAATTAGTTTATTATTTACTTCACTAACAAAAATATAATTTTTTTACTTGATTTCCGTTACAATGTAAGGGAACCTAAATGATTATATTCATCATGGTAACATAAGTTTTAAGCGTTTTGAATCTTAAGGCGATTCACTACGTCGTGTAATATTTTAAATCGAGCCGCTATCAATAACAACCCTTAGGTAGATGGCGATAAGGTTTAAATTCCCGCTTAACACCATCCGCCTGTTTTGATTTATGCAAGAAAAACACATGGCCAAAAAGGCCTTTTATTTTATTTTGTGGATGTTCAGGCATAAATATATTTTTTTTTTCCAATCAAAAAGATAATAACTTAATATAAATAACTTGATTTACCACATTATACAATAAAATCACAACCAAAAATTGGGTCGTAAGTAGGAGATTTTGAACTTTAAAGCAGTTTTCATGGGACTTATATATTATTTTTTTCTGGGCTTATAAAAAGGCTTATTTATAAAAAACTCAATTATTTAAATGCCAAGATATATTCTACTCGCAGTATTTAATTAAAGCATCTGAAACATTTCTAGGCGACCAAATTTTCAAACCAAAAACACATGATTTTGCATTACTACGTAGTACATCGCCTTAATTAAAATTATTATTTCATTTAAATTAATAATAAATTGCGTATACTTTAAATAAAAATTATTCAAAAATATTAAGTGCACTCTAACTTGATGTTTCTGGTCACCGTTAAGGGCCGAAACACACTGAGCGTATCTTGCGCCGTTTTTCGTCTCCTTACGCGTATACATCTCGCTGCATACAAATTTTCCTGCACGGCCTCACCATGCGTATTACGCGTGAAAGTAGAAGTCTAGCGCATCTTGCGTTTGTCATCTTTCAGAATTTAAGGGATGAACACAATATGTTTTTTCCTTTCATGTTTCCGTGATGCTTTAAATATAGATATGAATTCTAGCGGAACTATATTCGCTTCACGCACAGCCACATAACCACGCAAAGGCTGCACATAATGCGCACTGGCTGACCTTTTTATCGCATTACGCGACGCAAGATACGGTTAGTATGTTTTGAACCTAAGACGAATCACCTATCACAAGTCCAGTGTGAACTTGCCAACGGTTTTAGCGCCGTGTTATAAATATGAATATTACAATGAGAAAAGATTTAAACCAAAGCAGTATAGGACCCTCATTTTTGTATAGGTATACCAACCCTGTAGCGGCAATAGGGAATTTTTATAAGAAATACTGCACGTGTTTATCCCGATGAATAGACCATTGATTTCGAAACAAGTCGATTATTTTGATCAAAATGCGGTGTATATAAAGTTGTTAGTTATATTCTTTAGAATAATTATTTCATTGGTTTTTAATAAGTATTGTAGGTAGTTTTTAACAGTTAATAATTTAGCATATTTTATTACTTCCTCGCCTGTATAAAATAAAATTTGCCATCCTATGACAGTGGCGGGCGGTGGTGGTCGGTACATTGTCAGTTTTGTTGCCGTCCGTGTAGGGGCAGTTGGGAGAGAGGGAAGGGGAGGGACCGAGTCGCGGATGTGTGAGAATGAAGAGGTGTGGGTATGCGCAAATTCATTCGGCGGATAAAAAATAATCAGATTTTTCAGCATTCATTTATGAGAACAGGGATGGAGTGGAGGAAATTAATTAAAAATGAGAGATTATTTTTACGGCTCATATTTGGGTAGGTACTTTGGTATAATCCAATGTATTAAACAAAAGAAATAGGGGATTTGTGCATATGCAAATTAACAATCTTTCACAAGTTAGTGTGAATTATCTATGTACCTTTATCCTTCAAAGTAATCCATTCAGGTAATACGATTCTCCGTTCATATGTAACATCGAAAATGAATAGTGTATTATCTTAATAAGTGGTGTTATACATACCTAGTATAATGTAGGTACCTTCCAAACTTCAGTACGTACCTATACAGTACCCACACATTCATTGTTTTTAAAATTAGGAATTATTTTTAATTGAATAAAGAAATTTAAAATATATCTATGTAAATATATATCTTAATATTTTTCGTTCGAATGACGCAAGAGACCCTATCTGCTCCCAACAATCTTGAGTCAGTGAGAATATGGCATCACCAATTGAAGTATGGTGTGAGAGTAAAGGTAGTGGGGGGAGAATGAAATGGCGAAGAGGGAAGTGGGGAAGTTTGGCTACTCAAATCCGGTCTACAAACACGACTAAAGCCAATTCAAGCAATTTTTCATTTCTGAATGATGGTCTTTCGCCGAGGCGGTACTGAGAGTAATTTTTGGGACGTGCTGCGTGTAAACTTTATATTATTTTTCAATTAATTAATTGTGAAACAAGACATATTAATTAAATTAAATTTACTTGCGCACGCCGGAATTTTAACGCACGGCTTTCAAATTTCTAGTTGAGTGCCCCTCGATCACAGGGGCCGTAATTATTAGTTCTTTTGGCTTCCTTCAGATTTATTATATTTTAATTATTTTATTTATTTTCGCCCGTTTTTCTAACTAAATAAACATAATTTATATAAAATACTCGTAAACAGTTCAGTACATAAGTGTGAGTATAATAATAAACACATTTAAAATTATTGTACAGGATAGAAAAAAAAAATTAAATTACTTACATAAAAGTAACGATATAAAATTTTATTCACACATTCAGACTAATAGAGTTAAAATAAATTAGCACTCCTTACTAGATGATTTATTTTAGTATTAAAGCATGCGTATTATGTTGTAATATTGATTGTTCTCAATAAATCCACAACATCAGAGCTTTTTTTTCCCTTTGAGTTAGTTCTTCTCCGTCTTTTGTTTGGGGGGGGGGGGGATGAGAGCGGAACATCTGGGTCAGTAAGCCAGTCTAGGGCCTCAGGCGTTGCCGTGTGGACTTCATCAATCCGCCGGGGAGTGAGTGCAGCGGGCCTTCGTTGACCACATGTTTTGTGATCTGCACCGCACTGGATTCCCACATCTTATACTATTGATGGCGGACCAGAGATAACGAGGCAGTCAGAATACAGGCTGTCTCTCAGTGGGGTCGTGTACGAGATGGGCATTTCTCACATAGGCCGATTGCCACTCAAGTTTTCACTTATCTTCTGGGGCGAGAGGTAACGAAGGAGCCTCTCTCCTTCCATCCAGGAGGGTTTTCGGGACTTCAATCGGTATGCAGGGTGAGAAATGACATCATCGTGCAAAGGTATTGCTCTATTTTGCAGCGCCTTATTGTATTCTCTCAGTGTTGCAATCTCTCGCATGATAATTAGCGGGGTTATATTTGCAACTTTGAAGATCCAAGGGAGAGCTGTAGATTTTAAAGTTCCGCTGAGGGTTTGGTTAAACATTCGAGTTTGGGCGCTTCTAGCCCGTCCTGGTTGTTTGCTCACTGTTTGCATGCGTTGGTGGTAATTCACGCTCCTGTCCAAAGTAACTACCAGATAGCGGAGGTGGGGGTCATGATAAATATTTTTTCATCAAACTGAACACAGACTTTGTTGTTCGCATGTGAATTGTTAAGATGAAAAACTGTTTTCTACCAATTTGGATTTAATTGCCAATTGAGGAAATATTGTTTCATAGCATTTAGGTCAGAATTGGGGTTTCTTTTGTTATATTAAGAATTTTGGCTTGGACTGTGACGGCGAAGTCATCTGCGTAAGCAAAAATTCTGCCTTCAGTTTGACTTCCTCCTAAGATCTCGGGTGTAAATGTTAAAATATGGGACCAGTACTGAGCCTTGGGCAAGGTTTCTTAAATATTTTTTCTGCATCCTAGCAGTTATCCAACATCAAAAGTATTTAAATACGAAATATAATAAAATCATGCGCAGTTTGAATTGAACGAAATCCAACATCAAAGGTATTTAAATACGAAATATAATGAAATCATGCACAGTGCAAATTGAACGAAATAAGAATAATTCTTTCTTGGATTACTCTTAACACTACATCTATGTAGGTATGAAACTATAAGTTCGAAGCCAACAAAATGTTTTCCTTGAAAAAATAATTTAACTACATTTCCAATTGCGGACCTCTCATTGGTCAGAAACTTCCATCCCCATTAATATTACAGGAGTGCATTAATACAAACACACACAAATTTAAAACCATAAAACAACGAAAAATTTAATTTTATTTGCTTTAATGTATTCTTTTATGTTACCTCTGATAATTGAGTTTTGTGCCATAAAACGATAAATGGTTTGCTTTTTTTTAATATTCTGCTTTAAATTAAAATTATTATCAACTACAATAAATTAAAACGGAATGTGACTATCAATTATATCTATTTTGATTTGGTTTGGCGACGTGGAAAATGTCGATAAGCTGTATGCCACAAAGTTATTTCCACTTGTCTCTTGTCAAATATAATATTTCAAAATGTCGAATCGACAACGGTTTGAAAATCTGACAATTTTTCGGTTTTCTTATTCGATTTTGAGTCATATTATATTGAGATATAACAACTAATAGTACAAGTATAGTAGTATAGAACACTTCTAAGGGATGATTATAACGGATAATGAATTAAAACGAATGACTGACACGTGACATATTATAATGAATCACTGACACAGACCAAATAATGAATTATAACGAATGACTGACACAAACCATATAATGAATTATAACAAATGATTGACACAGACCAAATATTCAACACGATAGTATATAACACTTTTAAGAGATGATTATAACGGATATTTAATTGTAACAAATGACTGACACAGACCAAATATTAAACATAATTGACGTACTAGATACACGCTAATTGTACATAAAAAACACTACTAAATGATATTTTCGAGCAAAAAAACCAACTTCAAAAAATCATTATTCATAATCATGCATAAAAACTCCGATGGTAAACAAAAGCTTTAGACAAAGACACCACAAATACCAGGCTGTAATAGCCTTTAACAATCTTTCACTCGATACATAAAATGACGGAAACAAAAGACTTTTAAATGCAAAGTTAAAAGATGGATTAAATAAAAAAAAGGAAATGTTACAAAAAAATTCTAGCTTAAAATAATAAAACATATATACGAATTACACAATACCATTACAATACACTCTTTATTATATACAAACGTACCGTATAATATTTGCCTGTTTTTTCTTTGTCGCCTTTATTAAAGTATTGTATTATTACACAATAAAATTATATATTCTTTTAATCGCGATCCACAAAGTTAATGCTTATTTCAATAATATTTTATTTTATTTCACCTCAGTTTTGTTTTATTTTTCACAATTATCTTTTTACTGATAATATTAAATTTGTAAAATAGGGGCCTAAGTTATTATATCAAATATTTTTTTTAAAGGACGTATGACAGCAAAAGTAAATCCCTGGAGAATTAAATAAATGTGCTGTAAAAATTGTGTAATTGGGCGTTTTACACGATGTTTTTTTTCATACTGATCACCATATAGAAGATGTATCGGGACCCTTACGAAAAATCTTTGCTTTGCACGATCATTATTTTCATACAAAGATCATATTTGGCATTTTAGAAAAAAAATTAGTACAAGCATCAGCTTTATCAGGAGAGTTTGTGTAATATAACAATTATCAATATTATTATGTTCTAATAAAAAAAGTATTAAGTTTGTAATAAAATTTGAAAAGAATTTTTTTTTTTTTTAAATAATCTTGAACATCCGAAAGCATCTTTTACCTTTTCCGTTGCCGTCAACGATCAACAAAAATACACTCGGAACCCACAATACCAAATTTTTATATAATTTTTTTAAATATAAAATGAAATAAATATGCAACATTTCCACATAATATAGTTACGTAAAAACTTTCAGACACATATTGAATAATGTCCGCCATCTTAAAATGTACGAAAATCGGTAATACAACAAAATAGAACGCGTCCTTTCTGCATCCCGAATCCACTTGAAAAAACGACCCGTATGGCAATTGAACGAAAAAAGCATGGTTTAAAACGTCCATAAAGCCGCTGCTTCAAATTATTCTTAGGCGAACTATGTAATATTATTATAAATCCGATATTTTATCAAATAAAAAAATCATGTTCTTATTATTATAATATGAGTCAGCATTAATGAGGGATTTTGAATTTCAAGAACCTAACATATCAGCATTATTGTTTCGTTTTTCAAATAGTAAAATTTGATGTACCAGTACTTAAAAAAATAAATCTTTAGCTTTTAAAACAATTAAAATGCACGGGAGACTCTCTTACTCCTCAGACTTCTCGATCCCACCTCATTCGCTAGACCATTCGCCTGCTGATAGCCGACGTGTAGTGACTAATATGTGATTATTAATAACAAGAATAGTAATATAGACCTGCCGTTAAGAGCTCTCTTTTACATTATTATTTTATGAGAGAAACGGTCGTTATATTGGATATTTTAGCTCAATCTTTGCGACCATTTTGATTTAATTTTACAACTAAAGAAAGACAAACATTTACCGAATTCTCTGACAATATTAAAAAATCTGCTACTTCCATCACAATAAGCGTAAAATGTTGCTTGAACTTTGCCAGCCGGGAGGAATCAAACTCATGGCCCGGAGTATTCATTCAAGAAGTCATACATACAGAAAAAAGTTGTTCTTTTCCTGTACGTATGTTCCTTTCTACCGTTCCTTTAAATTCACCGGCAATACGATAAATCTTCATAAAACCTAAAATTTTAAACAATTATTCAATTTCCCATGTGCTTTACAATATCACACGGCATCCCTTGACGCCGCGACGCGCTTTCGTAAAGTGTTATGTGCTGTTGTCAAAAGCACAGCGTTCCCACAGGACGCCGGGAGCAGCGGTAGGCAGTAGGCAGTGGGCTCGTAATAGGTAGCTCGCAGTGGGTGCCTGAAGGGAAGGCCTAGGCGAAAAGCTAGGAAACCCTTTGTGCTTCAACTATGTCCTTTGACACGCTGATTTGTCATTTTTTTAGTGCACTGTACTGTGTTGAGCGCACATCAGCGATCTACTCAAAACAATTTATATTTTTTTGCTTTTGCGTTACTGAGATGTAGATTTCTTATTTATCGTGTTAATGCTACATACGTTTAAGAATCATACAAATAAGTGGATTATTGATATGGATAGACAGACAAGTATAAAGAAACGTGATTATAAAAAAAATGCAATGCGAGTAGAGAACCTTTTGGAGTTGCCTGTGATGAACATATTAATATCTTCTGTTGGTTGTGTTGGTGAATGTAAGTCATATTCCTCGAAGTATGTGAAGCTATGGTATCCCCATCTGGGGAATATTATATAACGGAAGAGGAGAGAGGGGTAGTTGATGTTTTGGAAGTACCTGGCTGTTCAAATCGGCTTTGAAATGTTTTGAATACTAACCTTGTGTTCGTATTGGCCCTCCGCAGAATTGTTGTTATTTCATAAGATGTAGGTAATATGCAAATGGTTGTGCTTGTTAACAAATTTAGTTTAGCTATTTTGTTTTTTCTTTGTTTATTTTGTGTCTAATATTATAAATGACGCATTAGTCTAGGATTATACTTTAAACCTACATAATGTACAAATTTTGCTATTGATATTAATAAAAAAAATAAAAAAAAATATATTGATTATTAACATTTTTTAAAGCGTGTTTCATAAATGTCATTTTTGGAAATCAAAGAAATAAATAATAAATAACCGATATCGGAACAGGATTTTACAAACTCTTTATTCACGCGTATTACCATACACAAAATACCGAATTGACGAAAAAATCAAGCAATGAATGCAAAACATCAAAACCTAAAAATCGGGACATGTTGAAGTAGAAAAATCATGATCCTTAATCTTTGCCCTCTCATTTGAAGAGCATAGGTGTAAAAAAAGTAATATCATTTCGTGACATTGTAATTTCAATTTGGGATTTTAACTGAAATTCCTTGTTTTCCACTGTGGTCATCATTTGCCTCTCCATCTCCTCCAGTCCCACGAAATAGGGATGCCGAAGTTTGCTGGTTCTGGGCAATTGAGATTCTTGTGTTGTATTACGTAGCTACAAAATAAAATAAAATATATAAAAGGTGTGTTACCTTCACCTGGGTGGTGTCAAAACATCACACGTATCGTATTATACACTTTGGGTAACGATTCCATAATTATGCCATGATACGATGAATATGCGATGTAACAAGCGAGCCAATGGTGCCAGCCACTTCATCCCACATCTCTCCTCATCTGGTTCAAATATATTTTTCGACTCATTAAGCTTCCATGTTTTCGTGCTCTGACCTGGTACCTACCAGGAGCACAGAAACGAACAGCAGGTACACACAGAAATAATATATTCAGAATATGTGTGTATTTTTATATTGAACCGAATGAAGAGTGAAGGGGTGGGGGTGGTGGTGGGGGGTGGGGGAAGGTTATTAATGAGCTCCAGCCCCACTCTTGGCTTTGTCTCTAGGGGAGATGATTAATCTGGTTGCTCGTTTTGTTTTTTAACGTTTGTTGAAACATTCGCGATTAAAATTACACACAACCTTAAAAATTTAATGCAGGAATGTGTTGAAATTGGGCGTTGAAAATGCTAACCGTGTTCGCTAAATAAATGTCTGAAATGACGCGTCACAGTAAAAATTCAAAATATGTTTTGAAATCTCTGTTTTTAATACGACCATTGCATATAACGTTACTTTGTTTGGGACCATGATGAAAATGCAATTTCCTTCTCAAAGAATTATTCAATTTTGTCTAAAGATACTAACAAAAACATCAATTCAAAAATACATTAAATTCGGTTGTCGGTGTGAAATATTCCTGCGTGAAATTATTCACGTTCAATGATTTTAAATTTGCTTTTTTTTCCAAATTTTCAAAATCGGAACTGACTGTGGGAAATCAGACAAGTTATAATATATGTACTCTTCTACAATCAGAAAACTATTTTATTAGTAATAATTAATGAATAATTTTAATTCCATTTCTTTTCTTCTTTTGTTTAAATTTTGACCTTATTTACGATTTTTTCAGTTTACTAACATTGTTTGATGGGAAAGTTAAATTTCTGATCGAATCTGGTGAAAAATTGACAATATTTGTTGTTTATGAAAGGAAGTGATCCTGAGATACATATTAAAAAAAACCTTCACAAATCCGTCAGTAATTATAGAATCCCGTCATTTTCTTTATTTATGGGTCTGCGTTAGGTGTACGACTATAAGTTTTTTCACAAAAAATTGTGCGACTGCTTTATGTTACTTACCAACCATCATATTATCTAATATGATTTAAGATTTTCACGGCCAAAAGTATTTTTGTTATTTGTTTTTGGGGTGTTATGCCGTGTTGCGCTAACTCCTTCTTTATCCAACGTTTTGGACAGCATTGCAGTGTCCATCATCAGTGCAGATGTGTTATTATAATAATATAATACATACCAATAACACATATGCCCTGATGATGGACACTGCAATGCTGTCCGAAACGTTGGCTAAAGAAGGAGTCAGCGTAACACGGCATAACACCCCAAAAACAAATAACAAAAATTATATTATCTGTTCGCTGCAGATGTAAACACGGATGGTGGAAAACTACAATCTTTTCTCATTTCCGTGTATACTGTACGTGCAGACCTTTATCCTTATTGCGTCATGTACCTACATAAATCCATATTATTTTGAATCACGAAAAATATTCATTTGCATCTAGGAATTAGCTCAGAGGTAGAGCAAGACTGAGGTCCACAGTTTAATTCCTAGATATGTGCTACTTCAATTATTTGTATTTTAAATTTTAAAATACAGGCCGTTAAAGAATTCAGTTTTTCATGATTTTTGGGGCACCTTTGACAACTTTTTGTGAGTTAGTACTTAATTAGTAGTAAAATTAATCTTGCGCAACGTACTATGCAAATATAAAATTCAAAATGTAAAAACACCGTAAAAAAATTCTCAAAACATTTTTTTATTCATTAATATTTTACTTTATTTACGTAGTAGGTGGAGAAAAATAATTTTTCTTAAATAACAATCATTAACGCACAAATTATTGGCAAAGTTGCCTCCAAAATCGTAAAAGTTTCTCGTAAATCAGTTTCTATAATGGCTTTTATTTTACAATTTGATACACAAATAAATAAAGTAGCACATATTCGTACTAGATATTTGCCACACCGAAATTTGTCATCGACAAATGTAAAAATTGGTTCATAAATTCGCAGGTTGCGTAAATCTTTAATGTTTGTGAGTTATAATGGGCTTAATTTAATGTTTTCATTATTGTATACGTTGATTTGATATAAATTTTCCCAAAAAATAAAAAATCAATAGTGAACGCAAAAAAAAAATACGGGACCCAAAATGCAACCCTGCGGTACACCACGTATCGTTTTTTGACGATGGCTATTAAGTTAAAATCGACGTTTTATTAACTTAGTCTAATGCATGTGGAATGAAATTCGAGAAAGAAGCCGTTCGAGTAAGTTACCGAGGAAATTTAATTTATTTTATCCCATTTAAAGCGATTTTATCTTCGAACCATTAATACCGGGCTGTAAAGGTTTATCAGCATTGATCAGCCGGAATATCTAATCATAATAATTAGTACAACTACCTTCTTTTTGCACTTAAATACGAGATAATGAGTCTTACAAGACATTTCAACACTTGCACGACGAAATATATCTACCGAGGATGTTTTCTAACTGGAACAAAACAACTGTTAAAAGTTTTATAAATTTGAGAAAGGAGGCTGTTTTCTTATTGTGCAAATCTTTAAACTTTAAGTCTACCGTGTTCCTCCAATGTATAAGACGAATCAATGTCACGTGACTTATTCTTGTGATAATTATTAAAAAAAAAAAAAAAAGATAAAATATTGCTTTATTAACTTTACTATTTAGTTAATACTTTATCTGCATGTTATTTTAGTGCAATTATCGTATATCCGTATATCTATTAATTAATTATAAATACATCGTTGTTCTGCATCCGCTGTTCTTTAATCCAAATAAAAGATCAAGGTGATTTACCTACGTAAAAACTAAGGTTTGTTAATTTAAATAATGCAAACGGAAGAACGCGCCAATTATTTTAAATATCGGAACCTAAATATGTAACAGTGTTAATGGCTTTTAGAAAGTAAATTACGTCCGTAGGAATAATTGAAATGAGATTGGTAATATATTATTATTCCGCTGCTATACTTAAGGCGTATTTTATAACTGAATTCAGCTTCTACATGCATACAATAAATCATAAGTAGTTTTTCACTGAATCGATAAAATATTGGAATTTGAAACCTGCATGCTTATTTATTTCGAAAACCAATTACTGTTTACATAGTTTAAACATCTTTACTTTCAGCTAAGTCGTGTATAATTAGTCAATCTTTCAACATATTTTTACATTTCCTTTCGGATTTTAGTAATTCTGGAATGAAAAATTACTAAAAGAAACACCGAAAAACTCTTCAGTTTATACTTTCCCTAATGAAAATAAAGTTTTCTCAAACCCGTTGGCATCTTATTATAAAACAGAGACCGTTATACTAACATACACTTACTTACATTGATCATTAACATGAATATGATTTTCAATTGATAAGTTCTATTATTAAATTCCCGCCTTCTTTATAAACACGGTGAAAATATTTGATTAAATGTTCAAATTTCGTGAAACAACTCGACCTGAGAATTCAAAAACATTTACAGCGTGACTTAAAAACGTGTTGTAAATATTACGCAGCGCGTAAGGTAATTACAGTGAAAAACTTGACTTACTATCATTGCGTTTGTTTGGTTAAAATGGTCTTAAACCAGGCTCAAGGCCGGCTTTACCACACCAACGTTGAACGGCCGTGTAAGAATTTAATTAGAAAGACGGGTATAGTGTTATCTCAAATACAAATTTTGTTTCAAAAAGTCTTGCGTTGTGTGCTTCTTAATAATGAAATGGGATACTGCTGAATTGTACTGTAATTGAACGGGCGTGTATGAATCTAATAAGATAGACGGTATTGTATAGGTACATGTTATTCTAAGTATGGAGAGGGTTCAAATCGGTTGGGGAGGAACATATAATAAAATTTTGAACCCACTTAAAGTAGTTCAAAGATTGGTAATCAGAGTAATTTTGAAAAAACCGTCAAAATTTTCTACCGAAATTCTTTTTACAATTTAAAGTACCTACAGTAGACAAAATGTATCAAAAATATTCAATAATTCAAATTTACAAAAAAATACAGTGAAATACTAATAACTTGCAATTCAATACATCAGAAAGATACCAGAAAGCTATTAAAATCCTAAAATTTAAAACTAAGCTCATTCAAAATACCTATCTTTATCTAGGCATAATTTATTTTAATAACCTTCCATTAAATTTAAAAAATATCGAAAACATTCAGGAATTTCAGCTTAAATTAAAAAATTACCTTAAACTATTATAAGTCCAAAATACGTTCACTTCTTACATCTAGAAGTAATATTATTTAAATCTTGTGTTGTTTCTTAATAATTTATTTACCTTAAAACTAACATGTACATAATTGAACTAGAATTCCCTCACCAAACACAAGAGCATTGTCTCTTTATGGTGAGGAAATGCTACTTTAATTTCTATTGTTTTATATCTTGTTAATATCCTGTATTTATCTATGTAAAAAAAAATATTTTTTCAAATATAAAATAAAAAAAATAAAAAAATAAATCATTTTCCTCTACTAAACATTGCTCTGGAAATCTAGTACGGTCGATCGATAAGGGTTTTTTATTGATAATGTCGTAAATTTATAATCGTTCCTGGGCATGACTGCAGACCGCCAACGAACAAACAATGGTTCACAACGACTAACTTTTCTTAATTAATTCAAACTTCTAACAAGTTATAGACATTATCGATAAGTCCTTTATCAACCGACCGCATTAGATGCCTGGTATTTATTTGATAACTTCTGGTACTCGTATTAGCGCGGTTGCCTTAAAAATCCATAAGAGGCTCATCATTAAATCGGCAATAATTGTTTTGGGCTTTGCTTATAATACAGCTCAATGAATCGATAGAATGTTTCAATTCATCCCATAATCGTATAAACCTACATTATTGATTTCGACAATTGCGGCAGAATTAAATTTCGCAACATGCACTGTCGACATTTTTTCAACTCCCTCTGAAATTATTCATGTATTAGCGGTTAATCTGATTGTATTATATTTTTAATTTACTTTCCCGACTTTCATCCCCACCCCTTCCCGGCCCCCGACCACCTTCCTCCCAACTCTTTCCCCTCTCTGGCTCAATGCGACTTGCTATTGGTCAATTTTTTCCCATTTAAATTATTGCGCGACTTCATTACCTCAAATGAAATGAGCGAGAAAATGTTATTACAATTATCGTTTGCCTTTCTAGTACCTAGATGTTTGGTTCGGTGAAGCAATTATTTTGGAAGGAAAAGTATAAATCGCTTTCTAGGTATCATTAAATAATATTATTGTATTCTATTGTGTTAAAAATGTATTCTTTGCAAACGCCACTCTCAAAATAAAAATATGATGAATTATTTATTTTAATTTATCTTCGCTACTATGCAATATTTAGGAATCAGAAACAGATTGTTTTGTTGTTCTCCGTAATTTTATGTTTGTAATAAGTAGCAATTACGAACAACTTGACTCCAAAACTTTTGAAATAATTTTTGATTATTTAAAACCACTGAATTAACTCCAAGAAGGGTGATCTATACTGATTTGAAAGAAAACTGGTGTCGTCAATTTATATACGACCTTTTGACTTCTAGGCCCAGACAGGCCAGTGAAGTTGATCATCGGCTCAAAAAATAATTTTGATGGTTTAAAATTTTTGATCAATTTCACAAAAAAAAATCAGGACACGGACATCTCCAAAAGACATTTTTCTATAGGTTCATCTTTTCCGTATTTCAAAACATTTATTTTATCTTAGAAGTTTATTTAAAAGTAGTTACTTACTTACACGGATAATTATAATATTGTATAATATATAAATATATATATATATATATATATATATATATATATATATATATATATTATACAATATTGTTACATATCTGATTTTTTGTGCAATAACTTAAAGAAGCTATGTTTGAGATTTGGTAGCTCGAAAATGGCGAAAAACACGAAGGAAGTATACAATAATCCTAACAATAATATAAATAATGTTATTCACAATATTGTCAATGATGCCGAAGTAGTGATTTTTATAGCCTTTTCAATTAAGTTATCAGTGACGATAAAGCAAAATACGTGATATGCAACTAATATATTATTAAAAGTTGCAATTAAATCACAATCCCGTGAGATTCTATTTCCGTTGTGAACTCTATGAACTAGCATTTAAGTATTCCTTGATTTGATTACGTTAGTCTTTTAGGTGCCCCAACTAGTTCAAGATTTATTAAGCAATGACCTGAATGATATTATTATCTG
The DNA here is from genome assembly GCF_061612785.1 of Hesperophylax consimilis. Lineage (NCBI taxonomy): Eukaryota > Metazoa > Arthropoda > Insecta > Trichoptera > Limnephilidae > Hesperophylax > Hesperophylax consimilis. The sequence continues at coordinate 7,950,142 of NC_142845.1, forward strand.
GAATTTTAAGCTTGCAGATACACGAAAAAATTAATTTCTTCAGCTAAAAAGATATCTTTTGTGATATGTAGGTATATATATTATGCAGTTTCCAAGAAGTCGACAACATTATAACATATATTATTTTAGCACCATACGAGTAAAGGAGGATAACTTCATGGCCTATGTCAATTTATGGATGTTGCTCTTTAAGTAATTTTAACGATAGGAAGGAGAGAACATAATATACACGTTGAAGGAGTTCGGAAACACAAAAGCCGAAATACGAGTACCGCTGTTTTTTGCTATTATGATATCTGCAGCCTCTGTATGTAAAATACGCTCTTTGATGGAGCCTTCGTGCCTGATATGGTTACTACTCTTATTACTTCAATATTTTTTATTCAATATCCTTTTCGGGTATTAAGTACAAATTAGTTGATGTGAAATAGTTCTGGTCTTTTAAACATAAGTTCTTCTTTTGTGTTAATACAGTTTGATGTGCACGTTCGTACTTTAACGGTCATATTTAGTCTTTTTGAAAGGACGGTTTTGTTTTACTTTTAGGTATAATGATATTTGGTGGAGATCTTTATACTTGCTTTTACAAATTGGTTTACAACTAGCGAAATCGTTATAACTTTGTGTACGTAATGGGTGTTCTTGCAGTTTGTTGCCTTTTTGGAAAGTAGTTTTAATTATAATATGTATTTTGATATATACATATATTTTAACTTAGTGCCCATCTCACAAGGTGTGAAACCTATGGGATCAGATGGCAATTTATAGCATTATATACCATTTTAACGACTTCGTACCAAGATTTAGGGAAAAATATCAAAATTTTGTCACCAGCCAACATAGTAATTTGGTCACAACATTGAAGGTTGTGTAAATCCTTAATGTTTATGAAATTTTTTAATTCAAATTATTTAATATTTCCATTATTATATTACACAAGCTAATAAGAAGATTTGCTGTTAATTTCCTCCAAATAAATAAACAAATAGTGAACGCGCAAAAAAATCAAATTATTAAGGGACCCAAAACGCTACCCTGCGGAACACCAGAAACCGTTTTTGACGGTAACTACTACAGGTTCGTTTACTACTTTAGGGTAGGAATTTTTGTAGGAAATCATCCCTTCCAATGCGGTGCAAAGTGATTGGTCGAGAGATTCTGGCTGGAGAAGACGAAAGATCTCCTTAAACAAATCTCTCCGGATTCGGTCTGCCACGCAATTGATGGGTAAACAAATCCGTTGCCAGAACCTAGAAAAATCTCACTCCATAAACCTGGGCACCCCTGCTAATTACCAAAAGTAGTATACTACACAGTGACCTATGGCAGGGATGTTGGTTATCCAGTAAATGGTTCCCGAGGCGGCGGTTATCATACCCGCCTCCCAAATTTGGTTTTTGTAAAGTAGGTAATAGTTCTTGGACATTTAAAAATAAGTTGTTGTGTAATTGGTGTTCCTACAGTTTGACAGGCACATCACGACGGTTGCAATTCGGATATCCTACCCCGTCAGGCACACTAGATGGGGGAGTCCGGGGGGCGGTGGGATGGTAACCACCCTCCGCCCCACCCCCGGGGGTGACGCTATCCTATCGGTGATTCTTTTATACTTTTTAGCGATACCGGATGGATTTGTTCGTATGCGCTCACAACTCACAACCTTTATTATACAGGGTTGTTAGTGAAGTAGTGGGTACTTTGATGATTGGATGACGGCCTTTGTTTAGTATTTAATAGTACTAGTATTGTTTAGTACTTTTTAAACAAGAAGGTAGTAGGAATACATGCTTTTTAAATATTAAAGATACCTACCTACACTTTTAGCATACTAAATATGATTGTACCATGTAATTAAAATGTGATTTTAGCATAAATCTTAACATTTTTTTTTGAAATTTGTATCCATTTGGATGAACCAGCAACCGAATCATGAAAAAGCTATTTTTTAATCTGAGTTTTTTAATCCGATGCATTCAGTACAATTTAGATCTTCGAAATAACTATTTAATAATACCTACGTTTCAACTACAACTGTCTTTGTTGCACATGTTTTCGTAAACTCTCGTTAAGAAGAACGGTTTTGAAATTAAGTGACTACCTACTTGTTATATTATTATAAAAACAAGCACGGTAATTTATTGTTTTTGTTTCTTCAAACATATTTGAAGAGAATTATGTTTTTATAATAATGGCAAACTAAAATGATTTGAACACTTTTGGTAATCTATTAGCGTTAATTTTTTTATTCCACTCTGGTGATGACACAAAAAGTGGGTACAAAATGGTAGCGCCATTACCTATTGTTTGTGAAAATGCAATTTGAGCCCCACCACCCTGTACATATGTATATTCGTGTTTTAGTATGATTTTTGTAAGGACAGAATATGTATGCGTGTTTCTATGTGTTCATGTGAATGTATCGGACCTGTGCGTCGCTAGTGGCTTAGTGTGTGTGAGTGTTTGATGCAGTTTTTTCCGATTTTTTCCGTTCGCTGAAATAATGGGCACAAATGTGGAAAAGCACCCCCCTTGTGTGGGGGAGAATAGAGGCGATGGGCTAGGTACAACAAGAGGTAAGTGAAGGACGAGGTTGGGGGGGAGGGAGTGTAAAAAACACAAATACGACGCTACATTCGATATCCTGAAATGTATCGTCAATATTCATTAAAACATTTTCCGAAATATTTCGTGTACGTTGGAAAGTACTTTTATTTGAATGCGCTGCATGCTTTCGCATTCCTTAAATCAGTCGGTAAATTTCAAAATAATATACGCACACAATTGGAGCAAAAAACCTTCACGTTACTTTACCAGCTCGGAAAAATGGTATGCATGAAAATAAAAAATAAAAATTACTATATTTTTAACATTGTACTTATACGAGCCATCAGACAATATTACAATGCTTAAACTTCTAACTGATTCTGAACTCACCTGAATCAATTCAATTTTTTCTTCAAAAAATATTTTGTCAGGTCATTTGAATTAAATGAAAATAACCAACTTTGTTAACATAAACATTTTAAACCAATATTTGTTTACTATTCGACAGAAAATCGAATTCTTAATCCAAGATTCAAATGCATAGAGTATAAACCATTGCGTTGTAAAGTCCTTATTGTAGATAAGCACGTAATTGAAAGATTTTTTTTATTCAATAGGATTTATAATTTGTTGTAAGTGAACAAAATATTCTTTTCTACACGGATTAAGGCTCATTTTGTATACCAAAGTTATTTCAAACATATCAAAAGACTGAATATAAAATGTTTTAAATACATATCGGACCAATTTTCAATACCGGTGATTTTATTTAAATAATAATATTAACACCGTTAAATCACAGCTGTGATTAAATAATTACTCAAAATTTGTTACATAATTATGTATTATTAATAATTAATGGTATTACATTGTTCGTTAAATTCGTTTGTAGTTTAGGTAGCCACTAATATTTGATCACATCAATAAATTATTTACAAACTAAGTACCGAACTTGTGTTGCTTAATTTCAACAATCTGAAACGTTTCAGCGGAGAGTGAGCCTCCACCCCTAGCGCGAGGTCTCCACCCGGGGCCGGGTGGTGTAGGGGGGTGTTGGGTGGTGCGGGTGGAGCGGGTGGGGCGGGTGGTTTGGTCCACTGGACGGTGGACGTGCGATGTCCGCTTGATTTACGGGCGGCATCTCTCATCGTCATCTCTGGGCCTTGCCGAGTTTAAATCTTATTAAGGCTTTCACATACCGGCGGCGTAGCGTCAGTTGCATCGATTGGAACTGATTTAACGTTTGGGTTGTAGGCCGACGTAGGCGTACTTCAATGACTGCAAAAAAGTTATAGTAGCTGGTTAAAACTTTTAATAAGTACAAATAGTTATATTAATCAAGAACCATGTCTCTTTATAGCGAGGAGCTATTATTTTTCTGTATTTTATTATTAAGGCGATGCACTACGTCGTGTAATATTTTGAATCGAGCTGCCATCAATAACACTCCTTACGTAGATGGCGATAAGGCTTAAATTCCCGCTTAACACCATCCAGCTGTTTTGATTTAGGCAAAAAAAACATATTTCGTTAGAAGTAGTTCAATTACTCAGTATGGCATAGTTGTTTCACATAACTGCAATAAAAACCAAATTTGTATAGGACTTTCATAGAACTTGAAAATAATCTTTGAAATTAGATGAAATGTTCAAATTATGTGAAACAACGCGTCCTAAGAATTCAAAAAAAATTACAGCCTCTCCGAAAAACTTGACTTATTACCATGGCGATTGTTTGGTTAAAACGGTTTGATACGAGCATGTAAGTATCTAATTGCTAATACCTGTACACTAAAGTTAACACTTGAAATACATGTTTTGTATCAAAAAGCTTTGCGTTATGAGCTATTTAATCATGAAATGGGATACTGCTGAATTATACTAATATCAAAGAGAAGTGCATTAAATAATTTTCATCTGCATTTAAACTCAAAAGTTAGTAGTAAGTATTTAAATTTAAATGATGATCGAACCTCTAATCAAAATATTATAAGTGTTCAACATTGTAAACAATATGTAATCTACAAACTGCAACAAGCGCAGAAATTGGCGTGCTGCTGTAACATAAAAATACTGGCGGTATACTGCCAATTCGGGGTACTTTATAGCCACGATTAAAAAAATGTTGCAAATAATTTATGGCCACCCCACTCTATTTTATCTACTACCTCAATAGATTTTCAGTCATTTCAGATATAAAATTAAAAATACAAATACACATTAAAATACACTATTTTTAATTATAATTCTGAATTAAATATAGTTTAAATTGAGTATTACATAATTGCTATAAATGAATATAAGAAACTTGCAGAGTCTGATAGTCTTTCCCGATTAAGCTTTTTTATACTAGAATTTAGAATTTAATGATACCCTCGTTTTGTTCCAGTAATCAAAATGCGACTATTAATTACGATAATTTAAATCGTTCCTATAATTCAAGTGTCTAGCAAAGGCGATAGTAGCAATCATTGCTCATAAAAATAGTGTTTGTTGAAACATTACTTTAAAATATGATTTCATAAATATTGGTTGTTGATTCGGAAAGTTTTTTCCCACACTTGTGATTAGCATTCGCTCCAGAACAGAGAACGGAGAACAGAGAACGGAGAACAGAGAGCAGAGAACATGCCCGACAAGGGTTTAAATACAATGTGTGTTGGTCTTGATATATCGGTACATTGACTGCACAATAAAACTGTTACATGCTGTAATTTTTATTTATAAAAAAGAGGACACTAGACTGAGATAAATTACACTCGCTGATTAAACGGGCCTTTCCATAAAAACGGGTGTCATTAATCAACGCACCTAATCACATGAGCGGACTTGGAGATTTAAATAAATTAATACAAAACAGCAAAACAGCCCTCGCCCGGGTATCATTCCGCTATTCCACCCGTCCGATGCGCACGACCAAGTCATCAGGACCATAATTATAATGGCCACAGAATATCGATTAGGATTTATCGATCTGTTTTAATGACGATCGGCGTGTATCGTGTAATTTCTTACAATACATCACTATCTCATAATGATGGGCGCTTTTTTCATTCTTACAAAATCTACGTTTTATTATTCGGAATTAATTGTTGTTCTTTATTCGGGTCTTGTGTCGGGCGGACATGGGCTGTACACACACATACTTCAAGTAATTACCGCTTTAGACGCTATAAATTATAAGGCGTGTAATTATCAGCGGCGCAGACGCCTTGACGTACTAATTGTCTGCGAGTCGTGGTCTGGACCATGGCATGGACGGCAGCGTTCTTGTTCCTAGTTCCGTCTTCTTCTCATTCCCCAATTCACACTTTAACCTGCAGATGAGTGCAGACGCCTTGACGTGCTAATTGTCTGCAAGGACTCGACCATGGAACAGACAGCAGCATTCTCGTTCTCAGTTCTATCTTCTTCTCATTTGTCAATTCACATTTTAAACTGCAGATGCCTTATTGTCTGCAAGTCGAGGACTGGACAATGGAACGGACATCAACATTCTCGTTCCCAGTTCTGTCTTCTTCTCATTTCTCAATTGACACTCTAACTTGCCTTGAAGTACTAATTGTCTGTAAGTCGTGGATAGGACAATGAAATGGACAGCATCTTTATTGTTCCTAGTACCATCTTTTTCTCATTCCTCAATTCACATTTTAACCTGCAGATGCATTATTGTCTGCAAGTCGAGGACTGGACCATGGAACGGACAGCAGCGTTCTTGTTCCCAATACCGTCTTTTTCACAGATTCTAAACAGTCACAATATTGAGGTACTGTGATCTTAAGAGTCGGTTATGTGCCTATTGCACCTAAGACCATACATTTTAAACATTGTTAACCATGTAAAACACACCATTGTATCGTAATATCTTTTGCTCCACCCTATAATAATAAGAATAACTCGACTAAAACAGTTTTGTAACATAGAAAAATGTTTCCAGAAAAGGAAAGATAAGTCAATTGCGTAGTATCATCGATCGTGGTTGTCTAAATCCTTGTGTGTAGGTTGTTCGACTAGCAGTGCGATGGTTCGTGTTCGAATCACATAGCAAATTACCGATTTGGTGCAATTTCCACGAAGTAATAAAAATGTACTCTTGCACGTAGAAAAATGAGTAATGCTGATTTATTGAAATCCTGTTAAAAATGTGATAGCAGAACATTTTCTAATATAGGTACTATTAGTATTTTCATTATATCTCGGAACACGTGTTCATCCGAATATTGTATAATGACGAAATGCGAAAATATTAGAATTTTTATGAACATGTTTTCCGACATCGCCATGAAAAATTCGAGTTTTCTGATAGTTTGTTAGGAAATCTGTCAATTCATTCGTTAAATGCCTGCAGTCCCGTTTTTAACAGCAGTACGAATAATTTTAGGATATTTTTAATAAATTATGAATATTTTTTATCAGTAAGTTTTCTCCGTGTGGTTGAAAAAGTAATCAAATCTATCATTGCCAATTCGGTAGATGCATCTTTCTCAGCTTTTTTTGACAATTAATGATAAATCTTAGTGATATTGGATGATAAAATTTAGGTTTCCCTGAACAAGGTGGTAGGCACCTATTCATTTGCTTTTAACATATCTGATTAAAGGATATATCATTAATAATATTCTAATTAGTACAAGCATGCCTTTTTTCCAACGATAAATCCTTTCGCTTATTATATGATAATAAATCAACACGGTGCACTTCCGTCGTGGTAAAGAGTTGAATTCAGTTCATAAATTCAAAAATACTTCAACACGTGTTTATAATGTATTCTGTACGCGATTGACCATTTAGTTAATGTTATTTCCTTCACGCTGGCTTTGTTCTAGCGAAGATTAGAGACGCTGATACGAACAGAGTACACGAGCTTGCTCCATACGTAACGCATAAAAATGTCGGAGCGTTTTGTTTATGTAAATGCCAATGCGTTATTCTACCGCGTTCTTGAGTAATGCAAATAATTGTAGGGATTATAATCTCTTCGCAATTTTAAGGTAGGTATAACGAGGTATGTTTTATGACAGTAGACATTTTTATTTTCTTATCGGACAGTGAAGAAATGTACAGATACATAACGTGTGCTTCTGTCGTTTTTGTATCCCTGAATTATAATTATTTTTTTTTATTTTAAAAATTTTTGAAATTTTAAAATTCTTTCTCGATTTTTTTTTTAATTAGTTAATATTGTCAATTTTACTTTACTCAAATGGGAATTTCATAGTTGGACAGCAAAGGTAAATTATTTTTTTACTTAAAATTTAATAGTTGGTATTTTTTATTGAACTGTCTAAGGCCTAGGAATCAACGCCATTTTGAGTTAAATTTGGATAGTGAAATAAATTTATCGCTGAACCTCGTAGTTTACGACCTGTTCACGTTCACGCAAGATCGTAGGTTAAGGCGATGCCATACGTAGTAATGCAAAATCATGTGTTTTTGGTTTGAAAATTTGGTCGCCTAGAAATGTTTCAGATGCTTTAATTAAATACTGCGAGTAGAATACATCTTGACCTTTGAAATAATCGAGTCTTTTTTAGATGGACGGGTGTTTTCGGAGAATTTGAACAATTCATCAAATTTCAACGTTCATTTTCAAGTTCTGTGAAAGATTTTTTCAAGTTCTGTTTTTATTTCAGTCTTGTCAAGCAACTAGCCTACAATGATATAATAACAGAATTTGAATAAGTCTTTCACAGAACCCAAAAATGAACGTTGAAATTTGATGAATTATTCAAATTCTCCGAAACAACCCGTCCTAAGTCTTTTTATAAGCCCAGAAAAAAATAATGTCAAGGCCTATGAAAACTGCTTTAAAGTTCAAAATCTCCTAATTACGAACCCATTTTCGGTTATGATTTTATTGTATAATGTGGGAAATAAAGTTATTTATAAAATGATCGAAAAAAAAATTTATGCCTTAACATCCACAAAATAAAATAAAAGGCACTTTTTGGCCAGGTTTTTTTCTTGCATAAATCAAAACAGGCGGATGGTGTTAAGCGGGAATTTAAACTTATCGCCATCTACGTAAGGGTTGTTATTGATAGCGGCTCAATTTAAAATATTACACGACGTAGTGCATCGCCTTAAAGAAGGTGCCGAAGGAAAGGATTGGTTAATATTGTAGATTTTAAAGAGGCCCACATTAAATGAGGAAGGAAAGATGAGAGATGAGAAAGATGAACTAAAAAATTATTATAACCGTAAAACATGTTGACGATATTAAATCTGTTTGTATGTTCAAATCTAAATCAAAATGGGTAATTCTAACAATTTGACGGAGTTTAATTATAAAATCTACATTGATTACGAAATTATATATTTAGAACGCTAAGTAAATTTATTGTTTTCAATAATTTATTTCGCTTGTAGCTTATTTTTCACTAAAGCTGTTAATAAACACATCATAGCGCATTCGAAGGCGACGCGACGTGTGAAAAAAGTATTTATCACAAACAATGCTGGGGGCCATATCATCGATCAAACAAAATGAATTAGATCTATTTCAACTTTTCTATTGTTTCTTTTGAATAAATTATTTTATATAACTTACGCCGCAAAGCGCTTACTTTCATCAAAAATGAAAGCAAGGATAAATCAATGATTTTTCATGTCTGTTTGCAATTTATAATATTTATTTATATTTTTATATGAATATGTTAATGTCAATAGTTCTAAGCAATTTACATACAAAAATAAAACGTTCTTATAATGTTTTAAATATAAGTGATTTAGCGTGTATTTTTAAAAGACGATGACAAATTTACCAAAACACACGGTAATTGAGGTGATTTTATCACTAAACGGCGCTATAACAAGTTGACCATTATAATATTTGAGTCTTAAAAACTATAGCATATCTAGGGTTGAAACCCTTCTTCAAAGAAGTGTAAATACTGGCTTATTTGATGCTTGCTGTAATTAAATTAATTTATACACATTTTTTTTCACTAAACGCTGAATATCTTCCTAGGACTTCACAGTTGGGCATGGTTATCTGTAACTAGTTATTTTTTTATACAAATCTACGCTTTATTCAGATTTTGATGGACTTTTGCCCACAAGACCTTCAAAACAATAAATGGTTACATTGGATTTCGAAAAACCAATTCCATTCTTACACTTGACGTTCAAAACAAGATGGTACTTATGACTACGTCTGATTTTGAAAAACTTTGGGAGAGCTGCCATGGGAACCATTTTTTGAATAACCAAAAACTCTACCTTAGGTCCCCCCAAGTGGTTCGCTACAATTGGTGACTTAACAGGGGTGCCCGGGTTCATGTCTCAGTTTCATGTTATGCGTCTATCCACCAACTGCGTTGCAGGTTAGATCGGGAGAGACTATTTGAGGGATACCTTTTGACGTTGCACCTCAGTGGGAGGGATGGATTCGAAGGTTCGTTAATCCTCAACTTACTCACCCCCAGATTCCTACACACCCCTCATACTTTTTTCCTTCGCAAAACTTCACATCCTTCCTTTTCTAAAAAGACTGTACATACAGCGTCCCAAAAAAGGACATAGACTTTGAAGCGAATTATTTTCCTGTGTGGAGCTAATGTAAAAAAATTCGGGGACTTAGAGCTAGTAATATAATATATGTCCAATCTTTTCACATCTAGAGATTTCTTTGCCATTTTTAAACACAGTAATGCTAGGTTTGATGATTTAACAGGTGTGCCCGGGTTTATTGATGCACCTGCCTACCAGCTGCGTGGCGTGCCAGATCGGGGAGATTGGGGAGACCCTTTGAACTCCAACTGGTCTCTCGACCCATCGTCTTGCGCCGCAATGTGAGGGATATGTCCACATGTCCGTTACTCCTAGATACACTGATCCTGGGAATCCTACCCAACCCTCATACTTTTTACCTTCTCAGAAATTCCTCTCGTTAAAAGAGACCCTTCCACAGCATCCCAAAAAATGACACATATTATTATTGACAGATTTTCCTCAACGGCCAATTTAAAACAAATTAGAAAATTGGGATACACCTACTTTTATCGATTCGTGGAAAAAATATTTTGTAACGTTTTGGTTTTTTATTTATTTTTTTTTTTTTATTTATTATAAATTTTTAAAGAAACAAGTTTTATGCAGTCCCACAAAGCTGTCACACATGACGGCTTGTCTGTAGGTTCTACAAATAATATATATAAACATTTTAAATTTTTAATACATGTATGACACAAAATTATACAATAAACAATATCACAAAATAATATATCTCAAAGTACCTACCTATATAAAAATTATTTAGTCAGGTGCGTTGAGATGTTCAGGAATACATCAATAATAAAGTTCAGAGATACATTGATTCGTCGCTTATTAGCCAACGCTTAGTGTTTTTGGGGCAGGGTCTCTCATTATTCTGAGGTTTAAAAGAATTATTAAATTTATTGAAAATCTCTGGCATTAAATATTTAAGCGTTCGGCTTCCATACTTATTTGTTACTCTTGGAGTAATGAGGCCCTTATTTTCAGTGAATCTTGTTGTGTGATTATGCACCGGTTGCTTTTTATATTTGCTATCTCCCTCATTATCCATTATAATAATGTACCAAAGAAGACCCTTTATTGGAAGTAGGCCCTTAGAACCATACAGTAGTATATAAAAAGGGCAGGGTTTCCAATTAGTTAGGTTTAACATAATATACTAAAGGCAGACTTTCTTTCAGATGGAAATTGCTTCCAATTTCTACGGAGTACTCATAGAGATTTCAAAACACATGTTATTTGAAAGTAGAAAAGTACGGTGCTTATGGTTATTAAAATTTCATTAAAGTTTACTAAAATTTTCCCAAGTATCTAATATACCCATTCTCGCTGCTTGCAATGTAAGAACCCTTCGTAAAATAGAGTAAAAACCTTAAATACCTTAAGCAATTACATGCATCGGCTACTTCAAAATAGATCGATAGTAGTAAAGTTCACCGTCCTAAGATAGGCTTTAAGAAAGCCACATTAAGGCTAGACTTTTAATGAGATAATGTTTACAGGCTTTGCATACTGAAAAATAGAATATTATAACTAGATTGACTAGATATACGCTTAGTTCTAGTGGCTTTATTTGTTTTGCCCAACGATCAACTCTACTAAGTTGATTTAGGTAATGTATGGAAACGTGTGACTGTATTTTATAACACAACTATTTGAATGTCACTTTTGTTTTTGGTAACGAATGACTGCAAATCTTGAAAGTGGAAATTAACCCACTTTTCGACATCTGATCGAGCTGTAGATGATTCGTTGTCGATGACGATGCATTCTATCGATGCATCTTTTCGTGGCAATCAAGTTCACGTTCGTGGAGATATACGCAATTCTCTGAAATCGGATGACATTATATTAGCTAATAAAATGTATGTAGTGTCAACTAAATTGTGAATTTCAAAAATAATGTTGTCATAATCTAGTTATCCTTCCTTTTTTTAATATAACCCTTCGTATAGTGTTCCATCGTTTTGCTCATGTTCTACGTTAACCCATTACTATATTATGCTAGAAATCAGTGTTCAATACTCCAATACGTGTAATGAATTCAACTCGCCGGGGTACCGAGTCACCCCACGGTACGCTTTCCTTCACCCCGCAACCTTAGATAAACTGCGCGACCGACTCATCAACCATTCTGTTATCTGTTTCCTGAAGTTTCAATCAACAAGTTTCTGCAGGGTAAAAGTATTATAATTGAGGAAAAAATTACTGACTTTAATAGCACCTTGTTACCACACCGCGTCACCTGTGTCTTTTTCTTATGTAATATTTTTTTATGATTTTGATGAAAGCTGAAATAATTGCGTAGGCGTAGAAATTTCAGTCAGAAACTGTTTTGATTTCATGACGCCAGAGCACACCGCTTGAGAATTTATGCAGAAGAAAAGGATTTGATTTTTTTCAGTTCAAATAGACACAACAAACATATTAAAAACATGTGCCTTAAAATCTTTTTATAAATATATTTTTAATTTGTTTCTTTCCAATGTGCCTTAAAATCTTTTTATAAATATATTTTTAATTTGTTTCTTTCCAAATGTTATTTTTGTTACTATTCAAACACAAGCCCTGCTTATTTATGGGGGTACATCGAATACTTATATTATGTAATTAATAACCTACTATATTGTATAATTATATTATGTAATTCGTGTATCTTTTTTTTACTAATAAAAAAAACTAAAAAAAAAATAAAAAAATATTGCATTGCACTACCCCTGCATACCTTACGGAAAAAATAATTATTATAATTATTGACTATTACAGATACGTTAATGTAGGATCGTTAATTTAATGCTAGCTAAAAGCGCAGACTCTTGAAAAATCATGAAATCTGACTTTGCTAGTTTTTCAGTTTCGTCTTTCCTTCTTCGTATTTCATAACATTACTGAATTCTTGACACAATCAGAACCAATTTTGAAATGACAGTTAAATTCAAAATAAATCCGAGTTCATTAACCAGAGTTACAATCAGAGAGAAACTCACAACAAAACATACTGTTTTTGATTATATTTAAAAAAAACCACTTTTATCACAATTACTTTGTTAGTAAATCGGTTTAGTCGGTAATAAATCATTTTAGACATCCTCAATTTAAATTGGGAGGGGGTAACATGGAATCATAAAAATAAGTCGTCTAAACGTATGACCAGAGTTTGAAAATGGCCTTGAAATCCGAAACAGCTTTAACAACTATAAAATATTATTGCATAACTTAATTATTGATTTTTATTTAATTTAAAAAAAAAATAAAATAACCCATTATATTAAGGGCGAGATTTTTTTCTATTGAATCTACTCGTTTTCATTAACCTGTGCTGTATTTTTCTGGGGTAACTTCTAATTCTTATTAACTCACTTGTTTTACGAAATTGAATATATTTACAGAAATGTATTATATTTCAAATACTTATTAGTGTTACTACTAAATTAGTGAAGATATAATTAAAAAACGTGAATAATTTATTTAGAGAAGTTTATGAAAAATATGAAGTGGCCAATTATTACCATCTATGCAAACGATTATTATAGTACATATTCAGTTAAATAAAAAGAATTTGCAATAGAATAAAATAATCACTTATGAATCACGAACGAATTCACCCCATTTTACCCTCACAATTTTGTTTCCCCTTTACTCCACAACTTTAGGGTGGACTTGTCAATCACTTTATTACTACCAACTGTTCGATAGTAAATGTTTTATTTACTCAATAGTGTAAAACAATAATTATCTTTCAAGCAAGTTATTTCAAATTATCCGTTCAGATTGAGTTTTTCAAAGATACGAATGTTTCAAAACGTTTTAACGAATGCTTGAACCAAAGGGTGACGAAGTAAGGTGGTACTGGATAAGTCTAACAGTAATATCAGCAAATGTACGGAAAGTTGTTCGTGCTCTAATGTTTGCCATATTTTTGAACGGTATTAAAAACTAGATATTTGGAGTCATCGATTGGAAAAAAAAACATTGAATGCTTGAAGAAGAAGATGAATAAACTACGGATTCCGTGATGGAGGGCTACTTTCAGAGTGGATATCTATACTGTAATCTGAGATAATCTCAGTATAGTGACCGAATAACACATAAAAATCACAATTCAACACACCTTTAAAAGTGATATTAAGTTATGAAAAATTATGAAACAAAAACTGGAATTAAATAAATTATGTAGATGAGGTTTATAGTATTTTTCATCGCTTTTAATGAATTTATATTACTTTTTAAAGATGTGTTGAATTGTCACTGTGTTGAGTTATCATGAAACGTCTCAGCATCTATTGTAACTTTGTTTAAACTGACTCCAAAAGGTTGGGAGCAGTTGGGACTCTTGTGCAGAATTCACACAAATAAAATAAAAATGATTGAAAAACTGACGCATCAAAATGCAGAAATCACCAGTACTAAGAAGTTGAAAAAAATAATTGCAATTTGTTGAAAGATTGCGTATATGATTAATGGTTTTTACTTTGTGTCCTTTGAAATTTTTTCATAGTTTCAGAATGGCTACTACCGCGCCCTTTATTTAATCCTCGCCATCGTAACCCATCGTACAATGCACGTCATTACATACACACAGCCGGCGTGGCAGTCGCCGGGTAATCTTATTACATTTACATATTAATCAACGGATTTTAATTATCCCCACCCTTCCACTCCCCCCTCCCTTTCCGCCCACCGCCTCTCGCCCGCCCCATATTCCTCCTCCGCAGTAGACTTTGGTCGTGTCGAGGAAGGGGTGATACAACTACCCCCGAATCGGCGAAAAGGACCGAATTTAAATTAATTTTATTGGTTGATAACAAAGCGATCTTGTCTTTGTGGTGCGAGCAGTTTGCGTTTATTCCAAATCGTGTTGCTTTATTTCATCATTTGCTTGGAAATAAATTCTAAATACAAAAACAACTGTTCTTTATTTTATACATTTGCATGCATTCATTTATTTTGAATACCCTAAATTATATTTTAAATTCGTTACGTTATTTCATTCAAATTTGTGATTAATAAGTAATTGTGAAAGTACATAATTTTCTTTATATTTTTGTCAGAACGTTAGTAAATTAAAACTTTTAAAAACGGGTTCCTAAGCCATTTCTTCATTTAACTATGTGCCAATCGTAGTTTTAAAACATCTTACGTACCTCTAAATGGTTCACATGATTTTTTTTCTACGAGTGTAATCAAGTAGTACAAATTTTTTTTTTCCTTAATTTTGATGTTTAAATTATTTTATCTGATTATCAGGCTATATTTGTGGTTAGTCAGATTTATTTAATCTGATTATCAGGCTATATTTGTGGTTAGTCAGATTTATTTAATCTGATTATCAGGCTATATTTGTGGTTAGTCAGATTTTTTTAATTTGATTATCAGGCTATATTTGTGGTTAGTCAGATTTATTTAATCTGATTATCAGGCTTTATTTGTGGTTATTCAGATTTATTTTTATTTTTTATTATTATTTTTTTTTTGTATTTCTTTGGCATTCACTATGTAACAATTTCTAGACATTTTTTGTTTTTAATGAGTTTTTATTATTCAGATTTATTAACATTTATTTAATCTGATTATCAGGCTTTATTTGTGGTTAGTCAGATTTATTTAATCTGATTATCAGGCTATGTTTATGGTTGGTCAGTTTTAAAAGAAAGGGTATAAAATTTATTTAATCTGATTATCAGGCTATATTCGTTTCATTTTACTTGATTTTCAGGCTATAATTGTGGTTAGTCAGTTTTATGTAATCTGATATCAGGCAATATTTGTGGTTAGTCAGTTTTATTTTATCTGATTATAAGGCTTTATTTGTGGTTAGTCAGTTTTAAATCAAATGTATAACATTTAATTTTTCATAATTTGAGATGTAAGTAAGTTTTCAAATAACGTTAACGGTTGAGTTTCCATATGAATGTTGACGAATTTTCATCACGACTAAAATTTTTCAACCCTTTAACTGCGCAAAACGTCCATAGACGGGGTGATCATTGCGGATCTCGTGTATAGCTGTTTTAGCTTTTAAAATAATATTTTTAATAGATGATTGTTAATTTAAATAGTGATTTAATCAAATGTTTTATTATCGAATATGTAATACGATCCCACAAAGTGAATTTGCAAATATTGAATATCTTTGTTTTTATTAATTTAAGTTTAAAAATGTCAGTACTTCTCAAACCTTTCGGGTTTAAAAATATTTTTGCCTACAACATTATATACATTTAGCTTTGTATATTTTTGTTATATTTTGTAAATTTTTTTTTATTTCATTTGTATTATTATTTTGTTATTTCATTTTTAATTTGCATCAATCTGTAATGCACAAAAAAAAGTCCCAATAACAATGTGAAATCTCATGGAATTTTGGAATGCTCCTTAGGTATCTGAAATGTGCTACATATCTAATTTATGAAGTGTCGTAAAAATAAATAATATTTTAGAAACTAGATAAAATTATTTTTTAAATTTTTATATTTGAAATAAACATCAACATTTCTAAAAAAATAAATTTTATATCAAATTTGAAAACGTTACAAAAAAACTTACTGGATATTTCGACTCGAAACGTGCATAATTTTTAAATAATTTGAAATTCAAAAAAAAAATCTTTTTTGCCGGAAATCAGTAAGAAAACTGTCATAATATAACATAATAATTTTTTAACTTTCAACTGAAAATATACCTACAGTTTGTAATCATACACTTTGAAAATTATTTGGATTTTATCAATGTAATTAAGTATTTTATCATTGTATTTCAACAAACTGAGAAGAATTACTATTTATTTATCTACGGAGTATAAAAAATTTGAAAAAATTATATATGGACTCATGTAACGGACTTTTATAATATATGGACTCCCCGGTCAGATTTGTCTCAAAGAGTTTCTAATGAAATATGATGTTTGTGGCTATTAATGTCCTCCCGATGCCTGAAAGGTTGAGATAACAATATCAGATAACATTATTTCAGTTTAATTAAATACAATTTGTTATTTTTAAAACAAACTCTAAGCAGAGAAAAAGCTGGAAATTCAACAGGAAAATTAAACTTTGAATAACATCCAAACTCTAGGATATTTGAGCTTAAGTTAACACAGAAATTATTTGAAAATTTCTTATACAATATGTATTGGTAATTAATCTCAAGTAATATTATTTGAATATTTGGTTATCAATTAAATAGAATCTTTAACTTTTAACATGTTGAGGACCGCTATTTAGCAGAGACATGCTGTAATTTTCCTGTTTTAATATTTTTAGGAAAACACAACATTTTTGATTCGATCTATGGACCTCACAGAAATTCATTTACCTGTAAATAAAACTTAAAAAGTATTTCTTAAATAGTTCAATCCGACGGCTTCCGTGGTGGAGGGATAAGGCTCTCGACTAGCAATTCGAAGGTCGCGGGTTCAAATCCCAGCATGCGCAAGCAAATTTTATTTATGAATTAAACAGAATATATAGTATACTTGCGTCACGTTCCATAGTGGAGCATACCATCAGTATAGCCCTGGTGTAAGACCACCATTCAGATTTGAAAGGTTGCTTGAAATGGCTTAAGCCATGTTTAGTGACCAGATTTAAATAGCCAAGTATTCCTCCACCTTTCTCTTCACCATCTCCTTCCCCTCTAAACTTCCTACAGCCTAAGACTGTGGAAATGTGGAATCTAATGTACCCCAATCGAGGATGCCATCTAACAGTCTAACTGGTCTAAGTAGGTGGTTGTGAGCAGTTGGGGCTCTTGTGCGATATTCACATAAAAAATATTGTTTGTTGGGTAGTATATACCTAACTAAGCTTTTACTTTTATATCTATAATCTATTTGCTTCAAAGTCAAAGATTGATCGGTCAGTGAACTATCCAGACAAATAAACCACTACTTTCCAAACCTTGTTTAGCACCAGATGTGCAATAATACACGAACGGAGCAACATCTCTACATTAAAGCACACACGTCTAGTCACAATTTTGCATAATTAGCTTTGCGAAATCGCCTCCGTGCGAGTATATCCATAATTGTAAAGTTTACTCCGAATCCCCCTACTCAGTCAGCCAAGCCGGTGGGGTGGTTCGGTGGGTGGCCGGGGTGGGCGACCCACCCCTCTGGAGGACGGGGTAAAGGGTTGCCCCTACCAGCCCCCCATGGCTCTAAGTAGGGGAGGGAGTTTTGGCTAACACCGTGCGAACCTCATTTACATTGTCCAATGATTCGGAGTTGGCAGTGTCTGGGTGGACCGAAGTGTTGGGGACAGGACCGGCAGATGAATTACACAACATTACAAAGCCTAAAACAAAATAACACATCCTCTTAGACGGACATGAACTAAAAGATCTTTTAAAAAATCCTAGTGCAATCCGCCTTATCAAAAATATTTTTAATAATTAGCAATTAGTAGATAAAAGAGAACAGTGTACATTGAATTTTTGAATGGTGAATACTTGGAGCAGGTGAATGAGTTTGTATTTTTGAGAAGTAAGTTTACGAGAGATGGAAAGCCTGAAAGAGATATTGAAAGAAGGGTAAATGCAGGAAACACCATTGTCCGAAGAAGCGAAGCTAGCAATCTACCTATCCTAATGTTTGGCAGTGAGGTATGGAACTGGCAGAGAAGCGACGAAAGTAGACTGAATGCTGCAGAAATAAGATCCTTGAGTCGTTTGAGCATTGTGGAGATTCGCAAAGAATGCAATACACGAAGAAAACGAGTAATGCTGTTTTGTAAAATCTTCAAATTTGATAATCCGGTTAAAAACAGGATTGCAGACCGTTCCCTGATAAACTTTTAGTAAATTCCTACGGAATACGAATAATTTTAAGAGATTCTTAATAAATTAACAATATCTATCTTTCTTCGTAAATACATGATAAGGGTGCACCTTATCCACCTGCTGGTGCACCAAAAGTGGTTTTTCTGTTAGTTTCGTACATGGGTAAAAGACTCCTTCACTGCCTATTTTATTGGAAATTGTAACGCCTGAATCCATCTCCTGTGTAATATATTTATTTGTGTTGGTTTACATCTAAGCTTTTGTTTATCATCATTGTATTTGTGCGGCTAGGCATTAGATTCTACTTTACATCGATGTGTTAGTGTGATTATAATAACAATTAATTTTAATAGAGAAACATGTATGCCGTTTCTACATAAAGGAACATTTTGTAGATTTGATACATGATTCATGATATTTTAGGAGAATAATTTTACGGAGAGACGTTTTCACAAACATATTTAATATTTAAAAAATAAGAATTAATGGATGGTTTATCTTTCATCAGTTTGGGATACTAACTAAAAAACTTATTTAAGAAGAACATGCATACTTTGCACGTAGATAATAAGCAGTCTTTAGTTTAAGATTAGTGATTCTTAGCGACATTTTTTAATTTGGTCGCATCCAGTTTGAGAGTCGTTAATATTGTCTTCAATGATTAAATATTACAATTTGAGGTTTTATTCTTTACGTTATAAAAAAACGTGATAATGTATTTTATTGTGCATTTCATGACAATATTGTTTTATATTCAGTGATGGTAAAAATTATAAACGTAGAGAAGTATTGCATGGGCGTGCAGTAAAATTTACAAATTTGCCAAATTTTTGGAAAAAAAGAAATGGTAATATTCCAGCATTAAAAATATGTTGCAGTAGGTACCTTCATATATAAATTAGATAAGATAGATGGCCTCCGTAGTCGGGGGATGAGGCTCTCTACTAGCAAGTTGGAGTTCGCGGGTTCAAACCCGGCGTGCTCAAGTAAATTTTATTTGATTAATTTGTGTTATTTCACAATTTACTCATTTAAATTTTTTTTTTTTCTTTTTTTTATTCGTAAAATATATTTCTATACAGTTTTTTTACATGGTTTTCGAATACCACACTAGACACATGTCCGTATTATGGTAGTCGAAATTACGAATGTATCGGGAGCATCTCCTATCCTCTTCCTATTTTCCTCTTCCTCTCCCCTTCCTTTAACACCAAATTAATTTTAAGATATTAAAAATTCATTTCCAATGAATTTTAGCATAAGAAACTTCTGTGACTGAACTTTAGTTAACTAGTATATTTATATCTATCATTGTATATTATGTAAAAGCTGTTTATTTCTTACAAATAAATAAATATTATATTTCCGGCTCGTTCCAGAATGGAAGATACTCTCAGTATCGACCAGACCATTCACAATTGAAACGTTGCTTGAAATTGCTTTAGCCATGTATAGTGACCAGATCTGAATAGCCAGGTACATACCTACCTTCCCCTCTACAAATCCTTCAGCCATTCAACATTCGCCAATTGGGGATGCCATGGTATAACTGGCTCCAGACGGTTGGGGGCAGTTTAGACCCATTTACGCTATTCATATAAATAATAAAAAGTAACAAATTTTAAATAAAGGATAACTATTTGAATCCTAGATAAAACACGTCCCAAGTTAAAACACGTAGTAATAAGATGAATTGGTTATTTCAGTTGACATTGTGCATTGCAATACTGCAGCTCTCATTATGCATTCATAAATAATTCGTCATACGACTAACGCCGTGCAGTATTCCATAGTGATTGCTTTGAACAACTCATTGTTACCATGGAATAAGTGGACTCTTGAAACTGCCATAGCTAGAAGATATGTGTGAATACACATTAAACAAGCACCTAACACAACACAATAGTACGGGTCCTAGCTTCGAGAGCTTTCGATAAGTAGATGTTCAGAATCTAATTATATTCCAGACTTTGATAAATATGTATGGAGTTTCGCCTCAGTGTTGCGCGTTGGGCCCCTAATGATTGTGCTTTTGTACGAATGTCTCATCTACAAACAGTTATACAGCATAACAGGCGATACAGAATGCTGGCTAAGCCGTACAAACTATACACGACATTGTTTCATTAGCATAATTGAGCCCATTATTCGTGTCTGAAATATTGAGATATTTAACATCGCTATAACCAGAATATGTAAATAGTTTTGATTAAGGTCTGGTTGGGGTAATTAGCTTTCACTTCGTTACGTTTGGAATATATTCCACGTGGATTCATGAAACTTTGGGCCAATTTTTTATGGTCTTAATATTTAATGATACGTTAAATAAGTAATAAAATTTATTTTCTACCTCACAATTTTTTACCTCATAACGCAAATAGGAAAGCAAATGTAATGTTTGTTTTAGGTTGTGATAATATGATAAACAAAAAATTGAAAATTATTTCATTTTTGTTTGAATGAAATTCAAATTATAACGTTATAGTTTGAATCGAAACTATACAAAATGTATGATATAATAACTGGAAAAATACAAAAATTTAATAAATATAATTGTCTCCTTATTCTAGGTACTTAATTTAGGTAAAAGTATTGAATGTTTTAATAGTTTAACGGTTAAGATATACATTTTTACTAATCTTCGCCAAAATGTAAGTTAGCACTGTTGAATGTTGAGCAGTCAAAAACCAAGACTTATTTTTTATATTCGCTGATTATTTACAAGAATTGCAAAAATCAAAATCGATAAAAAATACGAGAAAATAACATAATTATTGTTAGCTTTGTATTATTTTATTTTATGTTTGACAGGAGAAGATTAATACGATGACGAGTTTGATTGTCTCCGTAAATTTTACATTAAGCAATAAGCAACCACCCTTCCTCCACCCTTACAGCACCTCCCTTCCCACCTTCTGTGCCGTTAAAATCCTTCAACCCTTATTTCGTAACCTTAGATATTCCCTCCCGCCTTTCTTGTCTGGTGTGAGATATAATTGGCATTTTATTGAACCCGCTGGAAACTAACAACAAAATTATCAGAAGCGCCAACCTAATTAAGATTATTTTGATTACGTTTATCTTATCCTTTCTAGTGTTAACTCGTTGACATGTAATTTGTATTATAATGCAGGTCTGAATTTATCGCCAAGTTTGTAATATAAAATTGAATCCTAAAATTCGTCTTTCACGAAACGTATTTTTTTAAATATTTTTTCCAAAAATTGAAGATTAATAATTTAGGCATGTACATAAAATTATAATAAAAATAAGTGACACGATTAAGTTGAATATTATAATTATGTAGGTATAATTTAAAAATATATATTATAAGCAATAATTACTCTCCTGAAATATCCATATAAATTGAAAATATCTCCCGCATAAAAATAAATGCCACCGACAGGAATTGAACCCGCACCTTCTGATTGCCGGTCAGGTGCTCTGAACCACTAAGCCGCCAAATATTTCAATATATTATAATATACTAGTATTCAATTCTACAATTATTGCTTATTATATATTTTTCACCTGTAAACAACCGAATTAATTTTTGTAGGTTAGGCTTTGTTAGTGCTGAATTTCCCCCTAGATGGCGTCGACACATATTATATCTAACTTTGTTCGTGAAATATTTTGACTTTTCGAAATTATTATTTTTTAATGATAAACTAATATTTATAAGATAAGGATTTTTATGCATGGCACAAAGGATAACAAATTATTGTAAGCAATAATTACTGCTTCGATTAAAAAAATATTATTTTAAGCCAGTACAGACCATTTCTTTCAAAATTCAATAATTTATGATTCGATGGTAAAAAACTTAAGCATCTTGGTATTTTGGCTTGGCGGTTTCCGTGGCGTTGAAGTTAAGTGTGTTTGTATTTCTATTTCTACGGCAGCGGAGTGCGAAGTATACTGACATGAATTGTTTTAATCTCTCATTCTATCTGTCTGGTCATATTCTGTCCACACCTTCGTCTCGTGCTCTCGTCTCCCAGTCTCCTGCTAAATTCAGAGTTGGTACAATGTACGTGTGTTAATCATTTAGCAGACTTCACCTCAGGAGGTGCAGCATCCCGTGTACTGTATACCGTACCTCTGCTCCCTACCTCTCCCTCTCACTCTTCTCGACCATACTTCATCAGCCATCACTATCCTTCAACTATCTCTTTCTACCGTCACCTCATTTGAATTTCTAACCAGCAAACCCCCTTGCAATTATTGGATTAATGTAAATTACGACGCTGCCTGGCGACAAGGACAAGGGATATCACGGAGAAATGGATCAGAAAGGGATGAAAGATAAGGTCCTAGGTGGTTTGGGGAAAATCAAATGGGTTCGGGGGAAAGGGGGTTTCGTAATTATAAACGGTGGTGCTTGTTGCAAATGTTGGAAATAATTAATGCCGCCGCCGACCCGACGGTGAAATAATCGATGCCAAGATTTCACAACCCCTTCCAAACACCCCAGTAAACGACCCTTCGATTCCAAATCAACCCTTACGAATGCAAATGGACACTCTTAAATTAATACAATTTATGATTAATTTATGTATTTCCTTTCCACCCTTGAGTCTTGAGACTTGAGACTTAAAACGCTGAAGTGGCGGGATTAAAGAAATATCTGATTCAAATAACGAAATGAAATTATTCGTTTCCCTAAAGGAGTATTTGTTTGTTGTTGATGAAAAGACTTTTGTTTTTAAGAGTCACAAAAAAACGATATTTCCATTGAAGTATTGATAAATAGATCTTCATTGAAATCGCCTCCTTTCTAGAAAACCGCAAAAGGTTTATGTATGCCAAACTTTATTCTCGTTTTGACGGTCAATTATTTAAAATGAATTACACAGAAGGTTTTATAATTTTTAATAATATTATTATTATACAGCTAGAAGAAGTAAATAAATGGTTTGCAATCTAAAACATGGGTAACTTACACTCCTAAGTACCCTATATCGAATCAACTTTGGCTTTAAAACATCGATCTTACCTGCCACCACCCACATTCAATATCTTCCCAATTCAAACAAAAACTCACATCACCCCACTAATCTTATTGGCTGTTCAAAATATTTTTGTTGTTGTTGACTGAAAAGTAACGTACAGAAATATTTTAAATTACTACACTGAGAAAAATATTTATTGCTAATTTTTGAAGAATATTCTTTCAAACCATTGGTAATCCGGTTAAAACGGAATTGCACGCCTTAACGAATAAATTAACAGGTTTTCCGAAGAACTTTTAGTAAGTTACAAAAAAATTATCACGATATCCGAACACGTGTTCATAAAAATCCAAAAATATACGCATTTTGATATGCTACCTAGGCAAATGCACGTGGTCGCTTACCTACTCAGTAAAGTAAATATCTGTTAAGAAAGTTTGTATTTGAGGACGAGCCTGATTAAATTATTGTAAACTAAGAAGTATTTTACATAAAACTTAGCATTGCAATATATAGTTTTTTTATATGTTTATTAAAAAAAAAAAGTTACATCACTTACAGAAAATATGCTACAATGTTACATAGTTATCATTTCATGTATTGTTTAATATAAGATGTTTATGATTGTTATTTCTTTATTCATATGTTTAAGCATTCAGTTTATATATTGATTGTATGTATTTTTCAAGATAAAATTTGAATTCAATTTTCAGCTCACTTTTGAACATTTTTGAGATGGGAGAATTCACGTTTGTCTGAATTTTCTATTATTTTTAGATTTTGCAATTTTATTTAGAATATTATCTTTGTAAATTAGTAATGTTTCGTGGAAGAAACACATTGAATTTAGTTTTATAACTTTAAATTCTTTAAACAGAAGTTCAGATAAATATGTAGGTATACGATATAAGTAGAATTGTTTTTAATAGTGTTTTTGTTCTGTGTGAAGAGGTCGTGTGTATTTTTTTTAATTGCAACCCCATGCTTTATTGCCACAATATATTATTGATTGTCAGAATTTTATTACAATCTTACTATTGTCCTATTAATCACGAATGAAAACAGAAATACTAATCGATTTTTTTTCTTTTTTCATTCAAAATTAGACAAATGCTTGTTTGCAAACCCCGAAAAAATTTCTAGTTAAATCATTTTAAATTTTAAATTAGCACAGCGATTTACAAAAACTACGAACGTCATTTCAATTAATGTATATATGTATAATTTACCTTCCTACATATCTGTTGGTAAAAATACGCAAACCCGAAAACATTTTTTGTAATCGAGATACTTTATTAATTAGATAATATTGCATTGGTTACGAATTGAGTGCCAATTAATTAATTGGTTATTAACCTATTTATGGCTATTTGTCTGAGTTTTAATGTGTCGGAATGACAAATTGATTCGTCGTTTAATGAATTGAGATAATCGTTTTTATATATATTTGCGCTATAAAACTAATGCAATGGTTATAACTAATAACTTTACCTACCTTTTATCTATTTTTTATTATCATTTGTGTCATCTCTCGTTTATTCATTCCCATATGAAAAATATGGATGAATTAATTATGCACACGACAATCTAGAGTTATAAACGTAATATAATGTTGCCATATTGAGCACACTGTAAAATAATTAAAAATAACTTTCTATAACTGGCCGCTGATTTTGTAAAAAAGCTAAGCTGTTTAATGATATAATTGGGGTTATGAATAAAAAGGTCTTTAGTATTTTATCTGTCACTTTGATTAATTTTACGCTTTTCGAAATAGTGATTTTCACACCACCTTATAATATATCTTAAAGGTGACTTTACAGGGTAAAAAAAACTAACAAAAAAAATTAATTGTGTTTAATCCCATTTTTCAATATTAGATCTAGTTTCGCAATACTAAGAGATTGAGTAGGTCTAGAACGAACAATCTATAAAGCCATATGTCAATACGATATTTACGCAATGTATTATCTGTGGTCAGTTAGCGATATTTGCGAGCACGGTCAGAATAATATTCCGAAGCCGAAGGTTTAAACGTGGCCTCCAATAATGTCGTTCGTCATAAAGAATAACTGGCTTGCTAATGATTGGAGGTGAACTAACTAAGCTCTTAGAATGGCCAAAAGATGTATTTTATCTATAGACCTAATTGGTTCATCAAAGACGCAATCAATTGAGACCGTTCCAGCCTGGAGAATTAACTAATAAACTCCCTTTTTATTGCCAAAAGTAATATGCGGACTGACTGACATTGTCAACTTATTAGTATTTTTACCTTTTGCGTAGCCGAGTGAAAAGTTTAGAAAAGTAAATTCATAGACAATACTTACAGTGTTGCCAGGGTATGTCAATTTTTAATTTATTGCATTATCAACATCGGTATGGCTATCAACAGTCCAGCCATGTTCGTGAAATCGGTATAAAATCGTCGTTAGCTACGCCTATTGATCCGATATTGTAAAGTAATCGCTTTCACTGTGCTAGACCCCCAGATTTAGATCCATTCAAAACGGCTGAAAACTATTCATAAAATATTATCACGTAACCATACATGAACTGAATCTTCCATTTTTAATTTAACTGAATGTTCCATTCTTAAGTCATAATAAGGATAGTAATATTTGTACTCAGCCTTCTTAGAGCTTTGTAAAACCTTAGTGAGGATCCTGATGAACGATCTATCCTCAGATAATCTATAGATAAATGAATCCCAGAATGATTGAAAACTCCATCAATGATTATGAAACAATCTTCACACTGATCAATGGGGTGAGATAAAATGGGGCATGAACCGTCTTGAGCCAATGAGACTGTAGCATCACAATAAATGGGGTATATTGTGAGTCTGAAGGTACACGGAGAAATCTTGCTGATATAAATCTGGTCAAATTATTCGTTCTCCTGTTAAAAACAGGGCTGCAGGCCTTTAACCAGTGAATTAACAGAGTTCCTAACAATTTTCAAACGAAAAAAGTTCAAATACACGATGTACTCGAAGCAACAACAAAAACTTACTACAAATACCGATAACACATACTACGTTTGGTCAACGAAACTTTAAATACTTTGCGACAAGACTCTACAACATTCTTTCAGACAGCATAAAACAATGTCATTCATAAAAAAATTTCAAAGATAATGTAAAAATTTGGATAAAAAATTAGAAAAGGGCCTTCACCGGTGCATTCACCCAAATTCACGGTTATTGAAGTCACCACATTATTGAGCGAATACATCTTAATACAAGTATAGGTATGTTCAAAGGTATTAGGAACTAACACGAAAAATTCTGCCTCAACACAGGCAAGCCTAGTGAGGCGGTATTTGAGAAACCTCAACTGTACTTTTATTTTCTTTTTACATTCACAATATTATTTTTGTATTTTTCTGTTAATTTTATAACCTTAAATATAAAAGTTACAAATCAATGTACACCATAATATGTAGTTGTATAGTTGTAATGTGTAAACTTTCCTAAATAAAGATATTATTATTATTAAAAGCTAATATTTTATGAGTACGGCGGAACACGTGTTAATACAAATATTGATATTGACATGCTGATATTATCGCATTCCGTCATGATAGTTTAGGAAAAGTATACGTGTTCTCGATATATTCTGAAACACTAATATTTTATCAGGAAATCGGCATGCTATCACTGCTTTCACAGGATCATTTTTCTTCGTGTAGTTGGGAGGTAAAGAAGATAGGGAAGATGAAACTGTGGAAGTATCTGGCTGTTCAGAACTGGTCACCAGCCCGGCTAAAGCCATTTTAAGCAATTTCACCGGGGTTATACTGAGAGCTTGTACAACTCGACCGCAAATTGCTACATATTATTTTAAATTAATGAATTGAAATAAGAATTGAAATAACACATTTTAGTCACATTTTAATTTCGCTCGCCTGGATTTGAACTCATGACCTCCGGATTGGTAGCACCGTAGGACCGTTCAACCACGGAAGTCTTCAAAATTAATCCAACTGACATAAATGTTAAAAAAAATGAATGAATAAAAGGTAAGTATTGTATCCAGGAATCTACCCATGTTCTCAATAATAGAGCCTGAAAGAAGCATCCCAACCTCCCCTAGTAGGGTAGGTGGTAGGTGATACAGAGGCAGAGAATCAAACACTCCCGCCGCGTCGTCGGGTATAAAGCTCTACACGATTGCTTGTTCTTTTCAGCTGTAATAACTAAGGGTTGAGGGATGTGCCATCACTATTCCTCGTTTAATTTATCACTTTATTTAAATAATTTAAATTTAATTCCTCTTCTCCGAATTCGGAGGTCGTGGGTTCAAATCCCGGCGTGCGCAAGCAATTTGTATTACTATTTTAGTAGATAATATATTTACGGAACTTTCCAAAGTGTTACTTTTAGTATCGCCATGGTGAAAGACCGCCTTTCAGAACCGAAACTTTTTAGGCGTGTTTGGTGATCAGATTTGACCAGATCTGAATAGCCAGATCCCTCACTGCTCCACACTAACTTTAGCTTTACAACATATCCAAATTGGGGATTTCACAGTCTCACTGGCCCTAGACGGTTTGCAGCAGTTGAGACTCTTGGGAGGTTCACACATTATGTTTGTGGGATATAAAAAAATAATCATATCGACGCCGGAAAGGCAAAAGGGCGTAAGCGTCAATTTAGTAAAAAATGTGTTAAACATGCAGTTTTGATTAGAATTTTTAACTGATCAAAACTGTATGTTAAACTATTTTTTTGACTAAATTATAGTCAACGCCATTTTGATTTTCCGGCGTCGATCTGATGATTTACTGAATGTAATCAATCACTTTCAACATACCAACTACTCGTAGAATAACTCAATAAAAATGTCAGAACTGAGACATGTAGATACTTGCTTTTACCGAAATTTCGCAGAAATTGTAGATTCAATTAAATTTAGTAACAAGAAGGCTATAATAACCTATCTCAGTAATAATAACAATTAAGGTTCGCATAAAATTATTCTTCTGAAATTTATTCCACTGAATTATTATTACATTTTATCAAAAGCCCATATGGTCGTATAATATACAAATAAATATATAAAATGTATTTTCGCGAAAGTCAAAATTTCATTGAAGAAGAAAATGTTACTAAAAACCTAAATAAAACACTAAACAGAAAAATACATAGAAAAATAGAAACACACCTAGCAATCGAACAAGGTATCTCTTGTCTTACAGGAGAGGCGTCTTAACCGACTTGATGAGAAAAGAGATCCGTTCGTTGTGACCGTTATCTTTTTTTCTGTGTCTTGAACTGTTTCATGTTTGGTTTAGATTTATTAGTATCATCTTCTTATTCAATTATAAATTAAATTGACGATTATAACCTTTGAAATAAGTTATAAAGAAAAAAAGTTATTCCTAAACTTAAAATTTCCTTTATACAATATACGATACTGAAATAAGTGCCACAAATAAGAACTGAGAAATTAGCAGCATTCCACAAAAATAAATTAAAACATAAATTCAGTTAGCGAGTTGGCGAATGGGTCCGCCTTCAGAATCTCAAGTGTTTCAGCGGAACGTACACATAAAGTGGCTGGCGGCAAAGCGTGCGGGTAAAAGTGTCGGTAAAATATATAGACTTCCTGAAAACATCCCCCGCAACAGGTTGCCTCGCCGGGGCTTGTACCCTCTCAGGCTCCTCCGCTGTTCCATGCTCACCGCTCTATAGTCCAGTCAGCCTGTGTTTTTATATGTAACTAAATAGTATAAAGCTAATTTTTTCCCCATCGACTACTATCATCTAGACAAGTGTTTAGCAAAAAGTCCCCGCCCCTACCCCTCTTGCCTCCCCCCCTGTGCCCCCCCAAACATGAAAAGTGTAAGGGTTTCGTAAATCGCGTCTATCTCAATTACTAAACAACATATCGGATTGCAATTTTTTTTATTCTCTTTGCTGTAAAGTTTTCTACAAAAAAAGTTCAGTTAACTTTCGTCGTAACTTTTACCGTTTGTTTGTAATTCGTATGATAAGGTAAAAATTTGTATATTTTTTGGCACATAATTTTACATTTTGTCACAGAACTTTTCAGGCCGACATTTTATGAAAAAATATTTCCTACAAAAGTTGTAGTTCCTATTATTACCTTTAAAATGATATAAAATAGTACTTACTTTGTTGGAGATCCAGCGAGATTATCATGGCGGGTTCGGTCGAGGTGGGGCCGGCCGGCGCGGCGTTGCAATGCAGATATTGTTGTATAGTGATAGTGTTTTTTATCTTCAAGGTACACTATTGCATTTTCCATAAATAAAACTAATCGAGTCTCGGTGAAACCTAAATTCCCCACTTTTTAAATTTGTTTCAAATAATAATAAGTCCTTGTATACAGCGAAAATAGGTATTTTAAATAGTTTTTGGTTTGAAAATGCATGTAATATTTTTTAAAGATGTTATTTTAGAACAAAATAATTGCGGTATCTTAATTTGATCATATCCTAAACTTCCATGAGAGGTTCTTCATTTTCCTCGACTTCAACCAAAGTTACATTGCTGCATGATCCACCACAGCTCCCGCACATTTCTGTGCAATCAAGTGATGCTTTAAAGCAGCTACAATTATTTTTGCAAGCCTTTTTGCAGTTGCAGGAAACTAAGTTTATAACTTCTTCAGGTGCCGGTGGTTTTTTTGAGTGCACTGGGTACAGCATGTTGTCTGTTAAAATCTATCCCCAGTTCGTAGCGCTGATTTCCTTATCTCCAATCCATTTTTGAATCTGATAGTATGTTCGATAGGCGTGTTGTTCAGCAGCATCAGATGTTGGAGGGAGGGACGCCATTTTAAATTTGGATTTTAATGACATTTTTGCAACAGCTTTAAGGTACATTGAATATCTACTGTCATTCAGACTTGCAGACCTTGTGCATCCATATAGTTTCAAGACAAAAGCCTCTCCTACCTCTTTGAGAATATTTAGGTCTGCCTGTTTTTCATAAAACTGTAAAACTTTTGTGTGGAGATCATTTGATGAACTTAGCAATTTGTACGCGTTAATTTTACCTTTGCCGAATAAATAAGATGTGGTATCACATCCTGTGATAGCATGCAAAAATAATACCACATCCTTCATATCACCAATCTCTTCACGAATCTTGCTGATGTCATACGTTGATGGTGTGCCAGAGGGTTTGTGAAAGAATAGTTGCACATTTTGACACTGTGGTAGCCCTAACAATAGAACGAAAAGATCAGTATCCTGTCCGACAACAACTACAGGCCTCCCACTTTGAATCTGGGAGACATCTATTGCTCTTCCGACCACTTTAGTATCTGCATCTTCCTCCGCCACAATGGTTGGAATGTTTGCTTCATTAAGCTTCTGAGAGAGCTGTTCAATAAGCTGGCTTTTGTTTTTTGGATTTGCCAAAAATTCATTTTGCTTCACAGAGCATTCCATATTAACGTTGAATTTCATTTCTAGAGATGTTTTTTTTACTTCTCCGCATATGTTCGACCCCTTTTGTGGTGGGATAGTCAGGATACCCATCGAACACAACATGACAATCTTTCCCATACCGTTTCATTACAGTATCAACATACTTCTCTATGATGCTGCTATATGTTACTTTGTCAGGCCAAATAACACTGTGCAAAAGATACCCTCCATCTACTACATATATTTTTGGGGGCAAATTTTTAAAAACTTCGTTGCTAACTGTCCACTTTTCAAATATTTTCATAAGACTTGATTTAGTTCCCTTTCTTATCATTTTATTGTTTTCAAATAAAGACAAAGGGTATGGGCTAAGTTCATAGTTGAAGTATTGTTTGAGATTATTTGTTCCTTGAGACATACATATAACCCTATTAAACAGCTGATCAGGATTAATTGGCACTTCTTCAGATCTCACATTTATACCACTTACTACGGAGCCTATAGTTTTAACTTTATTTTTTCTTTTCAATTTAACATCTGCAAAATTATTTCCTTCGATGTCTTTCAAGCATTTCATTCCTACATCATACGCTTCATCGCAGTTTACACCCGAACTTGTCACTACTAGACCAGAGGATAAAGAAATTAAATCGTTGCTCTGTCGCAAAGGATTATGGATACGCAGCCACCCGAGAAATTTATTAATATCTTGCAAGTCCCTTTCTCTTCTACTGCATCTAAGTTCAGTGTGCTGTTCGTTAAACTGAGTCAAGCAGCCAGAGAACTTCTCGAAAGCCTCACAAATTTGTAGGGATGCAGGAGCGCAAGCAATGAACTTGGTTAGCGTCCTCTCGCTTAATCCTCGTCCATGAGTAAGGCCACCTATGGATTTTGATGATCGCATTAATGTCTGCTCTATGGTCATGTCCGTCCAGATACCGGTAAAAAATCCATCTGTACGCCGAACTGTAAAAAAACCTTTATTGACGAACCTTTCGAAGTCTTCATTTGACATCTTCGATTGTAGACTCAACATTTGTTGTAAGTATATGTGTGCGGATTTGGCGTAGAGCAAATGTCCAGCAGCATGGAAATACGGTATCATTTGCTTGACTGTATTAATGTGCAAATTCCAATCGCCGATTCTCTCTGCCAGAATAAAGTCTAGAGCCAAATTCACCAATTTAAACTCTTGTAGCCACAGTCTGAAGTTCTACTAGTTTTAACCAAATCTCCATACACTTCTTCTAGTCTTGTCATTATTTCATTTGTTTTACACTCTCTCATGGCGTCTTCAACAGTTGTTTGTTTGTTAATTGTTTGGATATGAATATCATTAAAGTCGTTTGTAATCATTTCTTTAAGAGATGAACATTCCTCGAATAGCAGTAACATCAAAGCTGCCTGGGTCATCATGTGAGCTCTATAAGACCTTGCGTAAGCATGTCCTGACATAAGGTGAGGAATCGTTGATTTTCCATAAACAGAGGTCCACATTTCTTCGATTCCACTACCTTCCATAAACTTTCCTAAGCAACCAAGGAAACTCATTAGAAGATGGAATCCGCCTAGTCTGACGATTACTCCAGATATTTCACTTTCTGTAGAAGAACTTGCAACAATGTCTACTGCTTTCAGGAAAAGTGGTTGGTCGAAAGTGACAATACACGGCTGGCCAGCTAACTTGCTCCGTAACTGACCTATTTATGGCCTTGACATCAGTCACTCTGCATGCAACAACCCGGAACCCCCTCCTCAAGGCCAGTACACTCTGATGTCACATCCCGACTTTCACGGTTGATATTTGGCGTTTTCTAGTCATAAAGTACACATTAAAATATATCATTTTAAAGGTAATAACAGGGGCTACAACTTTTGTAGGAAATATTTTTTCATAAAATGTCGGCCTGAAAAGTTCTGTGACAAAATATAAAATTATGTGCCAAAAAATATACAAATTTTTACCTTATCATACAAATTACAAACAAACGGTAAAAGTTACGACGAAAGTTAACTGAACTTTTTTTGTAGAAAATGTTACAACAAAGAGAATAAAAAAAATTGCAATCCGATATGTTGTTTAATAATTGAGATAGACGCGATTTACGAAACCCTTACACTTTTCATGTTTGGGGGGGCACAGGGGGGGAAGCAAGGGGGGTAGGGGCGGGGACTTTTTTCTAAACACTTGTCTAAATGGTAGTAGTCGATGGGGAAAAAATTAGCTTTATACTATTTAGTTGGTCTAAATGGTGTTCTACGACACAGGCTGACTGGACTACTATGCTCACAGCTCGGGCGTAGAGAAGAAAAACAACTAAGGAATTACGCCTCAAAGGGAACGCTTGCATTCGCAGTGTTAAACTGCGGTACACAAAGGCGATTTTTATTAAGTGGTTTTAATTAATTTATTTTGTATTCTTAGCTGAGTGTATTTCTCTTCCGTATTACATTATGCACGTATTATATTTTTACCAATGGTGATGAAATTACACTGGCTTAAATATCACGTACCAATATGACGCTGCCAGAATCACACGCGGACGGATTTACACATCGACAAAATTACACACTAAGAAAATTGCATCTACTGGAATTGCATCTACTGTTTGACTTATAGAATGTGTGCTAAATGATTCCATGTTTGA
Source organism: Hesperophylax consimilis (assembly GCF_061612785.1). Lineage (NCBI taxonomy): Eukaryota > Metazoa > Arthropoda > Insecta > Trichoptera > Limnephilidae > Hesperophylax > Hesperophylax consimilis. The sequence continues at coordinate 7,983,967 of NC_142845.1, forward strand.
AAAAAAAAAAACAAGTACAAAATTCAACATGGTGGCTTTAAATTTGGACAAAATGAAATACAGAATGTCCGCGGGGTAATGTGCGCTAACTTTGGGAGATGATTCCGCATGATGTTAGAAGTAAAAAAGAAGTAATAATTATTTCGAAATTCTAGTGTTTAATTTTCCCTGCAAAAATATTTTTCCAACAATATTTATCATTCGGTGCAAACAATTCAACCTTTCAACCTTTTTACATTCGTCCAGTAGTAGCTAAAAATTTTTTTTTAGAATCACCCCAAGCTAGCGCACTTTACCCTCGGACACCCTGTATGTATTATCAAAGTTATACTATCTGAAAACTTCTTTAGAACGATGTTTATTCACAAGTCTTTTTTTGGGTAAAAGTGTATAGAACCGTGTTGAATTTCATTCTCCTTTTTGAGGCGATGTTTCGGAAAACTTTGCATTGCTCTCCAGGGCAGATCTAGATTGCCGAAAAAATATGACGATAAATTAAAGTTGTTGATAAACAGCATTTGAGTAGTCAATCCTGATTAATGTGGACAACATTGGTCACTTCTAAAAATATCCCCATAGGCCGGCAACCATGTAGTGTTGAGTGTTAACAAAACTTGATACCCCTGGAGATCTCTTCCCTTTTTAGCTTCCTTAATTTAGACTCTTCAAGGTAAAGCTAATCAATTGACTTTTCTTTGGGTGGTGAAGGGTTTCATTCCCGCAGTAACTCAAAGTAGATCAGAGCTGACTGCGTAAACCATTAGTCTTATAAAGGAATCGAATTTTTTATTAAATTTACTAGACCATAACTTAGACATTCAAACTCCTGGACTTGCTCAAACATAAGCTCTGGGTATCATTTCGACGAGTTGGGGGCAATAAATGCATACTTTTGGCACCAAGAGGGTTCGAGAATGCTTTAAAACAACTATGACATCAGTCGTACATTGACCATAAAAAAGTGAACATTGAAATACAGGGATCATGCGCAGAAAAGTAAAGTTTGCTAAAGTGAGTATTTTTTCAGCTCTGCTCATTATGCGACTTTTTTAGCATGGTCTGAATGTACATTGTTAACAAATTAAGTGAGGCTTGTCAATTATTTGAGTAAGATAGGTTGTTAAAATATGACACTTTTGTAAAAGTGTCCGAAAGCCCGAACGCATTTGCCTAAGGACTAGTTCTTAGTGAGCAGATTTTAATTTCAAGCACTGAACGGTGATATTATAATGCGAGTTGTTTGTATATTTATTGACAAATCACCGAAAGTGGGACGGTTTGTCCCCTTTTTCTGATTGGCTCTTCTATTAATTTGGATTTTATTGGAACATACGAACATGGCATAACAGCTATCGTAAGAAAGCTTTTTAAAATTACACATTTTATACAACAAAAAATTATTATTAAACGCAGTTATAATTAAGACTCTTAAAAAATCATTAATCTTGAATTTTTTTGTAGACCTATCTAATAAATATGAACTACCTATTTCGAAGAAATCACTCAGACTTTGATAACATAGATTAACGTAAGCAAGTTAAGTATAAAATTAATTTATCTTTTATATTTAAGGAAGAATCATATTATAATAGGTTGACTATCAATTTTTTTCTAAAGATTTACTCACAGTCTTAGCAAATAAATTGAAAATCTGCATAATTTTGACGGCCTTCGTGTTCGAAGTAAGATAAGGGTAAGGTTCTCGATTAGCAAGCAGAAGGTCATGGGTTCAAATACCAGCGTGCGCAAGTAAATTTTATTTAATCAACTTCTGTTATTTCACATATTACTCGTTAAAAATAAAACATTGTTTAATTATAAAATTAAATAATGTTTTATTTTTAAATAAGTTATAAATGTTAGTAGGCTTAGGCACCAGTTAAAAGTATAAATACCTATTATTTCATTAATATTTTAATACTATATTTATCAAACAACTTATCAAAATGTTAATACTCATCCTAATTTGACTGTCCTAAAACGGGAATCCTCCTAGTTGGGCATTCAAAACATTTCTTAAATAATGTATATAAATGTATAATCTTTTACTAAATAAAAAAAAAATTGAAAATAATAGATTTTATTGGAAAATACTCTCAGTATCGCCCTAGTACAAGACCATCATTCAGAAATGAAACATTTCTTGACTTGGATTTGAACGTGTTTTGTAATCAATTCTGAATAGCCATGTACTTCCATGCCTTCCTCATCCCCATCTCCTTTCTCTTCCCGCTACCTTTTGCTCCACAACATACTTCGATTGGGGAGGCCATAGTCTCACTGGCTTCAAACGGTTGATGTTAGTTGGGACTCTTGCGGTTTCACATACCAAAAATAACATAAGTCTCTCGGTCCTACATCAAAGCAAAAATAATAATTTCGAAATATGTATCTGAAATGAATTTATTTAATTTTAAATTTTTACTGTAATTTTTTTACTAATTAATTTAATTACTCCTTTTTATGGATTAATTATGGTTCATCGGGTCTGGCGTGGCGGGATGCGATTGTCCACCAGTTTGGTGGCGTGCCAGATTGGGAGAGGCTTATTTGAGGAGACCCTCCGACCTCTCCAACTGGCCTCAACCCAATGCCTTGCACCGCAGCGGAAGGAATAGATTCATAAATCCGTCACTCCTGGACACATTACTATAGATTGCTACCCGCCAATCATACCCTTTTGCTTCCCAGAATTTCCTCCTTCCTTTCCTTAAAAATACTATCCACACAGCATCCTCAAAAATGACATAGGACCTATGGAAAGTTTTTCTCTGGGCATCCAGTGTTGGGTTAATGTAAAAAAACTCCATATCCCTCTATATTGTTTAACCTGCAATTTATTATGTTGGGCTTCGTTACATAAAATAAAAAAAACTAGGACCTTAACCTTGTTAGAAAAAAAATTACGTTTGCTAAAGGCAATGTTAAGCTAATGAAAATACCATGTTCCTATTATAATAAAGAAATCATAGATTGAAAATTACGAATTAAATTTAAATTCTCAGAATTCGGTGAATTTTTTTATTTATTTATTTATTTATTTAATATCAACGGTATAAATATACCATAAACAATGATAACATGTCACAGTTAAAATCGTAAAAAATCGTTGTTAAAACTTTAAGAAAATCGTTTTGTCTCCAAATATACCTAGGTACTTTTAATTTGTCCTTGGAGCAGCGTATTTCATATCCATTATTAATTAAACATTTTATTTCAACGGTATCTGAAACAAACAAACCCAACTTCAACGGCGAATCATTTGATATAATGAAAATTTCAAAGCGATAATTAATTTTGATCAAAATTCACCTTGAGCAAACGGAGATCCCTTCAAACAATACCACAGTCCGAATCGATCCACTCCAGCGAATACGCCTAATTTATTTCGCTAAACAAACCCAGGGGCGGCCACCTTCCCCAACCGACCCTGGCTAACTATCCGCCACCTACCGGCCGACCGCCAGCCCCGACACCCAAACTTATATTTCTACCCCAAACTAAACAGGCCCGCAATAAGACAATTAAAAAAAAAATTGACAACTCTACTAGAACCTAATTTTTTCCACAATCAGCGAATTTATGGTACTCTCAGATTGATACTGTTTATGTTAGAATAAAAACTTCTAACGTAAACAATGTTACAATGTAAAGAAACAATAAACAATTGATTGATGTATGATGTACCTATAACAAGTATGTCTGTGAACAGTTTACCTTAAATCAATAAACAATAAATAATTAATTGATTGATGTATGATTTACCTAAAATTAGTATTTCTGTGAACAGTAGATCCCGCATCAATAAACAATAAACAATGGATTGATGTATGATGTACCTAAAACTAGTATTCCTGTGACCAATAGACCTTGCATCAAATAAAGTATTTTTTTATTAATTTCTCTTGTTAAATGTTAATCAAATAGAAATTATTGTGGATCTGTGTAGTTTTTAATTTAATAAATGAAAACCGAATTTCCAACCTAATTAAATTTAAACCAAATATTGCATAACATTTATTTAAAATAAAGAGTTATAATATTTTTAGACACTTAATTTTTCAAGCGTTCTTCAGGCAAGTAGGTAGGTATAATATTGAAATATTGGGATTAAGAAAGTCCAAATGAACACGAAGACTTTATGTTTGAGAAAGGAATTTAAACGGAACAATTAAAATGACCACTATCTTCAACCAGAAACGGAACGTACAAACAAACTGAAAATTAAAGTGGTCTTGTCTAAATAGGACTTCTCTACGCTCAGTCAATAGTATCAAGTGTACATTACAAAAACGAAATGAAGAGTACCTACCTATTCAATACCAACCGAATCATTACTATATTGGTACAGGTGCGATTTATTTTGAGATAAAATTAATAATTTTAATATTGCGTGATAATTTTGCGTTGCATATCGAGCCCATTACACGGAGAAAACTTACTGCTATAAAATATTGCTTTTTTAAAATTTGGTCACACTACTTGTATTCCTGTTAATCGCGGGACTGCAGGCCTTTAACAAATGAATTGACAGATTTCTCTGACAATGTAGGAAATGTGATATGAGGACGGCGGAACGTCAAATTCTAATATGGTCGCATTTCGTCATTAAATTATCAAGTAGAGCGCACCTGCATGAACACGTGTTCTGATGTATTCTGAGTGGATTAATATTTATCAGTTAATGGATTGCTATCAAGTTTTTAACAGGATTTCAATAAATCAGCCGTACTGATTTTTCTTCGTGTATATTATATTTGTGACCTTCGTTTCGATTTTCTGTGGATAACGCAATCAAATTTGCTACGTCGAATGGCGATGAATTTCATTAATTTATTGAGTCAATTTATTTATTTCTCTTCAACTCATTGTTGTTGAAATTATGACAAAAGTTATATTAACAAACGTTTTATATTACAGATTATTCAAATACGTATCTACTTTCTTGTAATCTAATAAGATTTTTAAAAATGAATACCGAATGAATCCTCATGACTCGTCAGCCTAAATGGAGTGATATTATTAATATATGTGATCTACAATATGTCCACTATTCCAAACATACTTATAACTATAATACGACTCTCGTAGAAAACATTTCTCTCATTTTTAACATTTTTCCTATTCAAAAACTGAATAAAACTCTGCACAAAATATATTGTTAGTTAGTGTACTATTGCGAGAAACTGAATAGCGTGTGTCAGCTATCCGTACCCATAACTCACTTGTCTTCTCACAGACTTTACCGTCTAATTTCAACCCTGCCAGCCACCGAACGGTCCAAGCGTTCGATATGGGCACCACCCCAAAACCCACTCTCTAAAACCTCCCAACCCTCCCCTACCCTAACCCCCTCACTCCCCCTACCACCCTCCCCCCCGCAACCTTAACAAGCTCTGCGTCAACTTAAACTTAATTATAATTAATTAATGCGAATGGCGAACACTGTCTGTTCGGCTCTAGTTGTTTGTAGATGTGTCGGATGATGAAAGGGGTCGCATCGGACTTCGGTTTCTGTAAATTATAGATTCCGAATAAGCCAAATACATTATACAATCACAACAGAGAGAATTCGCTGTGAGTTTACACCGCGGACATTCAACATTATTGCCTCACTGCCTGGGTCTGTATATTGATGTGATTTATAATGCCTAAGTTACTGCGATCAAATAAAACATAATGAACACAAAAAGCAGTGGCAGGTCATGTACATTATTTTTAGATCTGTGACGATTCATTCTGGTAAAAAAGGTTCAATTTTTTTGGTACATTTTTTTTATGTGAATACCGCACAAGATTCCCAACTGCTCCCAACCATCGGAACCCAGTGAGACTATGATATCCCCAATTGGGGTATGTTGTGAAAATGAAGGTAATGGTGAAGGAATGGAGATGATGAAGGTTAAGGCAAAAAAGTCCCCGGTGGTCACCAAAGACGGCTAAAGTAATTTTTAACAACGAAGATTGCTCTAATCTAGAATGTGCTCACCAATATCCGTGGAAACAACTCAAAGAAGTGTTTATGTTAACCTAGCTTGCTCGAAGTAAATTCAAAACTATTAAAACAAAAAATTTTATCTTTTCGTTTTTATCTGACCTAAAGTATCAATAAGTTTAACAAATGATGTAAGTTTTAAATTTTGACATTTTTGAACTTTTAGAAACTCAAGCTTTGATACATTTAAATAAACATATTCCATCTATCTCATACGGTGAAAAACTGACAAGAAAACAATCATGCACACAAAAATCCTTTATGTACAAGGCCGTTGGACTACAAAATAAAACTCGAAAATATATTGCTAAAACAGAAATTATTTTTATTTTCAAAAGTTAAAATTAAATATGTTTAATTTTACCACAATAATTTGTAACATTTCTGATTCAATTAATATTTTTTTACATAAAGAGCAATGTAATATCGTATGTTCGCCAAATGAATATCTATGATAAATACCAATATAAATATTTTTTTCTCATATTATCATATAAAGCAAACACTTTACGATGCGTCGTTAAATTTACGGGTTACTTGATGCAAATACTCATGGAAAGTGGACATTTTAAAATTTGTCAATTTATTTCAAAACGATGACTTTATTTAAGTGATTAATTAATTAACTTTATTAATTTTAATACGGTTCTCTTTTGAATTTGGTATAAAATATACCATATTTTAGCATACTTGTAAACGTCAAACTTTATATTGTAATTGTTTACATGCGGTTTTCATAGATTCTGGCCAGTCACAATGTTGCAACACTTGTTCTCGGTGAGCTCACAGCGACTATATCGGGTAAATTTGTATCTCACACGAAGGATTTTTAGTAGGTAGGTCTTCTAATACGGAAAAAATTTGGAATTCCAGAATAAGTTTTTCATTTTTTTTTTCGGTGGTAATAACTTACACACACGCGGACTTATACGCATTTCTCTGAAATCGGGTTGTCAGGCTGTTGTAAGGCTCTCGACTAGCAAGCAAAACTCAAATCCCGGCGTGTGCAAGTAAATTTGTTTCAATCAATTTGTGTTATTTCACCATTTACTCGTTTTTATATGCTGGTTTAGTTTTTAATTCATTTTATTTTGTTAGTTTATTTTTATTTGTATTAGGCAATTCACCCTTAAAACGGTGCTTTTGATTTTACGCCCAGCTGGGCTTACACAAGAATTTAAAAAAAAAACTTTATTTGCGGGACGTTCCAATGTGGAAGATACTCTCATGTAAGACCACCATTTATCATTGAAACGATACTTGAAATGGCTTTAGTCGTGTTGGTGATATCTTCCCTCTTCCCTACTCTTACTATTACTCTTCCCTATCTCCTTCCCCTCCTCACTACCTTCAGCTTCACAACGCATCATATTGATGATGCCATGATCTCACTGTCTCCAGACGGTTGAAGAAAATGTTCATTTCTAACCATAAAGACATTTTAAAATATTCGAATATTGAAAAAAAGGGATTCAATTTGTTAAGTGGTTAGAATAATAATTTACATTAGGTCATCGGTCAAGAAATGGGAAAAACCAACGATAAAAATTAGTTAGGTTGTGTTCTCTTCAATGGCCAAGCGAATAATTTTAAGGAGGTTTCATAATAGAATTGAACCCTTTGGAAAGCTTCGGGTTTGAAGGTAATAGGCCTCCCCCACACTCGCACAATGCTCGCCCGTGGAACTTTACATTTATTCACTATTGTACAATTTCCATGTTGTAATATAAACTTATGATAATTACATTTGAATGGGGTGTGAGGTGGGAGGCTTAAAGCGATTATGTTCTCTGGCGGCGAGGAGAAGGGTAAGAGGAAGGCGGAGGAAACCTTTGTTTTTGGTAGAATTTTCGAAAACCCTATTAACTTTCAATTAATTATATCAATAAATTGTATTGTAAAATTTGCCGCAATCGAAAAAGACGTTTTTATTTGACAATCTTCAATAACGTGAAATTATCTACAAATGCTGTGAAAAATTATGAAATTAGTGTCAACACCAAAATGCAATCAAACTTACCATTTTGGTCGTGGGTCTGTCCTTCTGTTTATGTAACTCTGGTTCAATTACCTCGTATTTGCTTGAATAAGTGTCATTTTTAAAAATTAAAGTGATTGCGTGAAGAATTCAGACGAGCGATACCTAAAGTAGGTACCTACCTTTAATACAAAATTTTAGCATAAATTTATTTAAGTTGTCGTTTTCAAAACTGGAACTGATGTGTTAAGAATTCAGATAAGCGCGTACCTACATTATACTGTTTTTTATCAAAAAATTATTAAAACATTTTTAATTGGAATTTGGATTTTTTTTACATTACATTTCTTAGAATTAATCTTGACAAGTGTGTTAAGTCACATTTCGTGAATTTTCAAGGATCTGGACTATTAGCTGAAGCTTACAAGTAATAATTATCAAATCCACAATTATAATATCCCGTAATTTTTCACGGGTCTACGCTAGTTTATAAATAATATATATTAATCGTGTTTTGCACTTTTTTATGTAATTTTATATTAGTCATGGATTTTAAATGGTCAATCATTACTCATTACCAATTAACAATGACCGGGAGAAGAAAAGTAATGAGTCATTACTCATTACTCACGTTTAATTATTTATGACTAGAGAAGGGATGTAGCGAAGAATTACAGAATGTATTTTTTAACATGTTTTATGAAGAAGATCAATAGCTCAGTAGATGACACACTCAGTTAGGATTCGGGTTTAACAAACTCGTAAGGTACACATAACAAATACCCATTTATTGCCTTTTCAGAACAAGTAACAAATAATTGATTGAAAGAAAATATCATGTGCATTACAAAACAGGGTGAAATTATTTATGAAGAAATCGATCGGTAATGATCGGTTATTTAATTGAACGGTCCAACGCGTCGGGCCAGCCAAGTCCTCAATAATTAAACAAACAATATGAAACATTTCTTTGCAAAAATGTTTACACCGATACGTTGCTTTTCTAATTGAACTATTTCAAAGGTTGCCATAACGTACATATTAAGTAGTTTGTGGCAAAATTTTGTTGTATAGCTGATAAATACGTTGATCTGTAGTTTAATAAAAAGAGAATTCTAATTAGCCTTAATTCTGAAAGCTTTCCTTGCAAATCTGCGGTTCTGCGAATCGTAAGAATTTTTCGACGAAATTTCCCCAGAAACTGGGGAGGCCGGGGTGCGACGGTTCGCCGAGAAATGTCAAAGGGTGTGATAGATAAGTAGAGCTCGCTAATTTCCATACTTCTTTCCATATTATATTTATGGTAATGACGGCCCCCTACAACCGCCCGCTACGAGCGCCGCTGTTGTTTCTAGTTAGTACAATAAGACCTTCTCGCCGTTCTGCCCCCGTCTCCTTCCCACCCTCGTCTCCTCACCTACCCTTGGCCCGGTAGGGACTTGTCGTTACCTCTCACTACCCCTTCTGCAGGGTGTTGGGACAGTGACTAAACTGAAGCACGCACACGGGGGGTGAATGCTGCTTTTTTAAAGGTGCTCAAATATCGATTCGATTGAGAGACGATTGTAATTTATTGAGTAGAGAAGTGAAATGTATCTTTAAAAAAAAAAAATTAATGACAAAAAAATTTTAGTTTAAAAATTTTGAAAAAAAGCTTTGGCTGTCCTACTGGGAGAATTTTCCCATTTTAGAAAAACCAAATTCATCAACTTAATTTATTAATCTAATAAGTGTTTTTCTCAGCTCTGTCGTCATATCAGCTATTTACGTAAGGCTTTGCCACACCAACGGTAGTATATTCAGATTCCAGAGTCCTTTTCATCATTAGCCATGTAAGATCATTAAATTGTTCAAATTTTTTTTGTGATAAACAACGTACAGCCTTGTGTTTTTTTTTATGTGGTTGCAAATAAAAATAGTCGTATTAAATATGTGGTATTAAAAAAAATCAATCGTTCAATAGTAATAAATAGAACTCTTTTATCTGTAATTTGAATTAAACATTTTCAAATTTGATTAAAAATCATTTTTTATCTTGTTTTTTTGTTGGTTACGAGACACCGCGATAATTTATAAATCCTTCGCTATCAAGCCTCCTATTTATATTCAAACCCACTTAGACAATGTTGTTGTCAACCATTTGAAACGTTTCCTTTATTACTAAATTTAATAAAGCTTAAAATATAGTGAAGATACTCACACTTCACCCTTTCTCCCTCCCACCCCTGGCACCCCGCCCGCACTGAGCGTCTTCTGTCTCATTAGCATAATTAATTAGAATCTATGTAACTCGGCGCGTTTTGCAAACCAGCCTGCGTATATCTGTTAAACTCAGTTGTGTAAATAGATAAGGTTTGAGTTAAGTTCAGTTGAGTTTGTGTAAGTGAACAAGTGGCCCCGCGGGGCGGGGGGTGGGAGAAGGATGGTTATTTTGGGTGCGGGGGTGGGGGGGAAGGTGGCACAAAAGGGGTGATTAAGAACCACGTGACAACTGACTGAATCGGAGAAATTAATCGTTATTAAGTGATTGCCGAAGATTTTGTGGCGACAACTTAAATTTGACCAGATTTGCGCCTAAGGCGAGTTACTGAAACCGTTCCAGGTTAGAAATTATGTATGTATACCAAGAAAGAGTTTTATCAGTTTTATCCGAAATATCGACATGGAATAGAAAGGCACAATAAGATTATATAAATATTCCGGTCAAGAAATTGTGCTCCACCGGGTCTGTGGTCTCAGGTCAACATAGTATGATAAGTTGTGCAATAATGAGGTTGTTGTGATAAGTATCTACCTGCCTATTTCAATTAAAATATATACTGTGTTTACTTGGTTCATAATTAAGACCGTACGCACAAATGGTTCACCAAACCAAACAAATTGGTGAAATTTACTAACTATGTTGGTCAGATTACAGAGTGCAGAGCGCAATGAACAGGAATAAGAAAGGTGTACTTAGATGGTTTGGACACGTATGGCGGATGGACGGAGAAAGGACGGTTAGGAAAATGTATAACGCGCAAGCGAGTGCAGGAACAAGTAGGGGATATCCCTGAGATAGAAAGCGTAGTCAAATCAATACACACTTGTGTATCTTCTCTTTTTCTTTAAGTTGAACTAACAACTTTTTATTTGAAATTATAATAGAAAAGGATAGGTACATGTCAATTCTAATTTTTCTGAAATACCATCCTTTCTGCATACCCCTGCGGAGGGATGGCTTGAGGGTTAAATAGTTAACTTTTCGATTTGAACTCTCTTTTTCTTAAAAATCGAATCAAATCGACATACTGAAATTGTATTATTCAATATGTCTACCAAAACATAAAAAAAAATTGCTAAGATTAAGCAACACAAATCCACTTTCAAAGATACGAATAAGTCGATACAACATACTAATTACACCAAATGATGTCGTCACTAATATCATTGAAGCAAAGTTATAGTTTAAGGGGGATATGGGAGACGGGTGGGGTGGTGTTTTCCTCCCCACTAATGATGGGGTAGATTGGGGTGGCGGCCGCGGGCACACCCTTGCAAGGTTCCTTATTTAAATGTAAATTAGGTTCATTTCGCAAAATTAATGTTCTAGGATGCCCCCTCTCGCCCGCTCTTCCCCCTCAGTAGTGGGGCGATAGACTACAGAAATCAGTTTTTATTAGAACATTAGTTATTTATTTATTTTTTGGAATAACTTTATTGAGTAAAACCTCAAATTGTAATATTTAATTATTGAAGACCTTGTTGTTAGTTCTTATTTGAAGTATGATACAGTTAAAAGTGACCGAAGGGGATAGGGTCCCATTAGCTCAGTGGTAGAGCGGTGCCCCGGCAAGGCAAGGGTCCTGGGTTGGAGTCCTAGATGTGACCGTATCCTTTTCTGATTTTTCTGTTTCAGATTTTCATTTAGAAATCGCCAATATTGTCTTAAATGATTAGTTATTTAGCTTATTTTTAAACTATTGTAAATTGGTCGAATGCTTAGAAGTTTCTTTTTTTACCCTGAATAGAGGTAGTTATCCAAGAGTAGGTGTTCCCTACTCTTGGAGAATTAAAAAATATTATATTAAAAACATGGGTCACATTATAATATATTTTATAAGGTATTACATTTTAGGTCATTATTGATTATTGATCTTTATCAGAAAAGAAGAACTCTTGTTCCTATTTTTTATTGTATTTATGGTTTTATTTTATTTACTTGTTCTGATTGTTTGATAGTACAGCGCGGTTCTGAGGGATATTTTTATAATTTTTTTATGGCTTAGTAAACATAATGGGGTTGAATTTGTGTTGTTTTAAAATTAGGTGTAATAAATTGATTTCCATTTTACATTAGTTTGTAGAATTCTCAATTCTTTGATATTTTTTCATCAACATTTTGATAATGGAAGCTTGCTTAAACATCTCATCGATTTTTGGTACTGGAAGCCGTTAAATATTGCTTTCGATTTATATAGTAGGTTAAATCAGTTTTAATTTAAAAGAGATGCGTGCGAAGGAAGAAAACGAACGTCGATCACATCCGTATGGACTTTTGCTGGGACTGGTAGTCCACCTATTTCGAAGAGTTAATGGTTTTCAAATTTTTGTTATCTGCTTATTGTTATTGTATACGTTTCGTACAGATTTGTCTGTGGCATTATATTGCAAAATACTTATAGGTAAAATGTATTGGACAACAAAATTTAATTATTTTAAGCTGCTTACCTAAGTTTTTGATCACCATATTTAATTTCTGAGCAGCGGCTTAGTAAAATGGTAAGAAAATTATTGATGCTCTTTTTACGAATGAAGGTGTTATAAAATTAGGATTCAGCCCAGTTACGTAAGAGATTTTTTTTTAAATTAAAACGATTGGCATCTTGTAACATTTTAGCAGTTTTATTGCTCATGATGCAAAATATTTTTTTGTAATTAACTTTTTTGCGTTGACCTAAACATATTATGTATACGTGCATATTTCATGACGCCAAAGCTCACATTTCGAGATTTTCTTACAGGTTGAGACAGATCCATAGTTGATTTCACGATTTATATTTTAAAATTAATGATTCATTGCGATACTTAAATAAATCACAACAATCGCAATGATACAAGTGTATCTCCCACTCAACCCTTCATTGTCCAGGGGCCAAGTCACCCCCCCCCGGGGGGGGATGGGGTTTGGGTGCACCCCTGATTATAATTACTGTTTGTGATATCGATCGGCCGAGCCGCGTCTTACTTGTATTACCATAAATGTATAATTATGACTCGCCACCCCCCCGACACCCGGCTGCCCCATCCCACTCCCACAACCCCACCGAAACAACCCATTTTCGGTGTATTGAGGGGTTTCGTGATTCGTGAAAGGGTTAAGCGGCAACTGAAGTAATAATAATAAATGCATTAAGTAGGCTCTGTAATAGTATAAGGCTGGTTTTCTTTGATTCATAGTGTATCGAATCATTTTTAATTGCGTTCTACAAAAAAATTAAAGTATAATCTCATTGGAACTTTGAACTTGGATGTTATTAGATATACTTCTAGAAGGAATATAGGTGATGTGTTAATGATTAATGAACTAAACTAAAAGTAAGAGAGGTATTGAAAGAATGCTTTATGAAAGGAAAGCAATACTAATAAGGAATTGTGTTTTCACTAAAATTATTATATGGAAGAGCTTGTTTTTTTAGATATAAACAAGAAACCAACTAAGGTGCTAACAACTGAGGTGATTTTGCACAAAAACGGTGCTATACAAGTCATCCAATTATTATTATTATTAACTAACCATCACGCCGTTTCCCCGCATGAGTGTCCAAAGAGGAAGGACCGCCAAACAACTCGGTCTCAGGACACATTCCTTGCCTCATTCACATTAAATTTGTGTATCATCTCATACATACTCTGCTATGATTCTGACTCTTGACATGCACTGACTCAAGTATCTGGTTTAAATGATCGTGCCATGTCTTCCTCTTGGGAGCCCCTGTCTTCTGCTACTATTCACATTTGCGTTAAATATTATCTTTTCTTCATTCATTTGCTCTACATCCCAAACCATCTGAAGGTCTTTTTCTTAATCTTACTCATTACGCTTACAGCAGCCTTGCATTCTTTACGAATCTCTACATAATTAATTATGTAATACTTTTAAGCGCTGTAGAAGATTTTTCCACGAAATTGGCCCTATACAATTTATTTCCTACCACTGAGAGCTCCATTGTAACCTCTCTTTCTGTTACTTGCGTTTCTGAGAAAGAGAGAGAGAACTGATCTATCGGCGGTATTCCTTTAGTTACTATTCGCTTTTGCCCCAGTTTTAACACTTAGTTGTTTTGGCCGAAAAATTACAGATGATAAACGCTGAACAAATTTCATTCCGTGAATGTTTTACATTTGGGAGTTTTTTCTGCTACGTACAATCAAACAATTGTTTTTGTTTGTTGAAGTTCATGAATTGGGTGAAATATTTATTTGACAGTCATTATTTGTGAAAAAATCTGCAAATATATTTATGCATGCAGCGTTATATTTATAAATAAATAACCATAGTGTTTAAAATAAAATATTGTTTTTTAATGAAATAGCCACGTTCCGTGGTATTCTGTATTTAAGAGTAGGCCACAACAAAATAAACAACGCAGAGGCGCGAAATTGGGGTATAAAGAATACCCCCTGGCAATAATTCCCATTCCAACACTAACGGAATCTTCGCATTCAATTCTATTATTTTTCCATCCACTCCGAAACATACTTTATCGTTTTAATTTTAATCCAATTTGCCGGGGATTAAATATGTAATTATATTTTTTCGGTTGTTTCGAAGCACGTACCTAAGTATCGCTTATGTGTATATGTTGTGTGAATCGCGTTTTAATTAAATTTTGTTCTTAATGGGGACCAAATATGCATACTCCGTAATACAGTTGAAAGGTATTATCTTTTTTCGCTTTTATAATTATATAAGCTCATTGTTGTTTTAAAGGATGGCTGCAGCATAACATATTACCAAATTAAAATGTCCTTGTTTGTGTTGGAGATGGGAATTGTGTATCTACAAATGACTGCTTGAAAGTATGCGTTAGATATTGCGAGCACATAAACTGTGACACTCTTTTGAATATGATAACTTTATTCGTATTTTCAAAATATATAAAATATGTACCTAAGGCCTGCTTTTAAAGCCCTTCAGGAAATTGGAATAAATAACGTCAAAAGTAATTTCGCTTTCGACGTTATTCTTCTTCAGGATAATACGAAAATGAAAGATTCGTTTTACTGCATTTATATTTTACTAATAATCATATTTATTTGAAAACTAGCAGATTAAAACCCGCTGCCAAAGTTTGAAAACTTCAACAGTTCTATTTTTGAATAACAGAGGGCACCACTTCCGTGTACAACAATTTTATACTGTACAGTCATTAGGATAATAATACTATCAGGCAGTCATCATCATTATTTTAAAATGTCAATAATTTTACTGCACTGGTCAAAAATTGGATTCATAAAAATACAGTTACAAAAAGAGATAGTATCAATATGGTAAAGAACGTCTAGGTCAATGCAGATCAGTATTCTAATATATAGTGAAGAACGTCTAGGTCAATACAGATCAGTATTCTACCTATTTTTTTTCAAAAGTCATAACTCATTGTTTAACACCTACAAACCTCTTTATCTATAGAATAAATAAACAAATAAATACTGACAATAGGTGGAAAACTCGGCTGACTTATCTGATATAACTCAACCACTATTCGTAGGTAGAATAGTAAACTAATGCTTTATGAATTAAACTCGTGTATCGAAATTTTTCGCTATCCTATGTATAAGCTATGTTGAATAAGAAAATAGTGAAATACCCTCTAAGTCGGTACCCACCATCAGCATAAAACCCTACTCATTAGACTGGTAATCGAGCCAGGCTATCAACTACCACTTTTTATCGGTAAATTAATAACTTTGTCTGATTTCACATCATATTTTTTAATGTATCTTTTTTTGCACAGCCATAGGTAAGGACGGGTTGTTTCGGAGAATTTGAACAATTCTTCAAATTTCAAAGTTCTGTGAAAAAAATTTCAAGTTCTTTTATTATTTCAGTTCTGTCAAGCAACTATTCTATAATTGCATAATAACAGAACTTGAATAGGACTTTCACAGAACCCAAAAATGAACGTTGAAATTTGATGAATTGTTCAATTTCTGCGAAACAACCCATATGTTTTAGCGGTAAAAGTATTTTTGAACAATGAACAATATGTTAATATTTTAATCATCGACACACTGTTTAGATTTAAATTGAGTTTGATCTAAAATGTGGGTAGGTACGCCATGCCATAATTTAATTATACAAATTTAATGATATCGGTGCTCGCCTTTTGTATTGATTCAAATGAACCTCTTCTATCCAGCCTCACCTTTCTTACTCCTTACTCCAGGCGCACATAAATTATGAACACTTTCTGCGTCCCGGCCCATAAATTATCCCTTTCTCTCCCTATCGTCTTTCATCTTAATAATCAAGCCCTGACCTAAGGTTCATCCATCCCACAGTGTGTTCCTTCGAATCTCCGCCAAACTAATCAAGTTCTGGAATCAACTTCTGTGTAAGGAATAACAATAGATATCCGTTTTCATTGAATTTGTAATATGCAATACACGGTAGCCATGGGCCATGGGCCACGGGCCTTATACCACAAGATTGGCACGAATAATAATGCTCATAGTTAAGGTAAATATACCTTCTGCAATATACATTCTATTCTACATGCTCGCTTGCAGAGTTATTCTAAAACTAACAATATTTATTTAAAAAACGCTTATAAATTACAGAATTTATGGATTCTAAGTAATACATATAATAGATATGTAGTACATAGTTCCCGAGACAACCGCTGAAAACAACATGGAATTAATGAAGAAAATATCAAAAATTATTAACCACAATAACACCTCTTCTCCTCTGAATACCGAAATCATAAAAATCTGCAGGCTGGGACAAAAAACATCCGAAAAAACCACGAGATCCATTATAGCGACATTTAATAACACCCAAGCACGAGACACCTTTTTAGACAAGATTAAATCATATATAAAATCTACTAATAGCAATCTTAACAAGCTTAACACAGTAGATCTTGGATTCTCGCAGGAAAGAAATAGAATCTACATCTCGGAACACATAACTCCAAAAGGCAAATTTCTACTGGCCCAGACAAAAAAATTTGCTAAAGATCATCAATTCAAATACACATGGGTAAAATCTGGCCGTATCTTACTTAGGCAGACTGACGACTCGAACATAATATCAATACACAATGAAGGAGATATTGAACGAGTGAAACGTCAACTTATATGACTAACGATACACGATATGCCTATATTTAATGTCATCATGTACACATTTCCAAGTACCGCCACTCTATACCTCTTTAACCACTAAAAACATATTTTAATTAACAATAGCATTACTATCATTACACGTAACTGTAACTTACTAAATCCAAATTATCCAGGCTTATTTTTTTCCTAGTCTTGCCAACATCGTAATCCTCTTCAATCACACCACTCTCATTATCTATAAATATTAAAAAAAAACAGCATACTATAGCCACAATTCTTGCTTTCTCTCTAAATATTACTTAATGATTATATCTTTGTATTATAACAGTCTTTATGTAAACATTGCTTATTACCCTGCAATACCAAAATATTATTATCTAAGTACCAGAAAGTCACCACCTACACCAATAAAAATGTCATTGAACTCTGTTATGACAGAACTATGTATAGATACTGTAAAAAATTCTCACTACCATTATCATCTTTAAACACCTATGGCACCACTTTCACTCTTTTGCACTCAAATAATTCCTATCATTTTACCAGGTTCATCCATAAACACAAAAACATCATAGCAATAACCTCAAGTGAAACTAACCCCTCACACATCAGTGCTCATAACCACAAGTCATATCCTACACCACTTACCCTCAACACCAACGCTTACGTTCCTTACTTGCGTAACTCTGATTATACATGTAATCCATTCCACCATTATAATTATCTACATAGTTATAATCAAACAAATAAATCTGATACTTTCATTGCATTTAATAACCATTACGATTGTAGATCTTCTATGTATACTTACTTGTTTAATTAATGTTATTCTCTCAAAAACTGTAAAATTCACCCTCCATAACACAGGGTCATCCCTAGCATGGAGGGTGAAATATCACAAAAACCATATGTACCCTTCTAAGTCTTGTATTAATAAAATAAAATAAAAATAAATAAAATAAAAATAATCATACCAGGAGTGATTTGTGGGCGTGTTTCGGACCAAAATATTTGCCTAATCGAGGCTTAGATTTCAAATACAAAACTGTATTTACGGAATTCAAGTGGGATAGAGATCTACAATATCCAGCAAGTGTAAGTAAGACGCAGTGCGGGGCTTTTGTTCTAAATAGAACATTTGTTTCCATTTAAAAATATGGACGGCATTGCTAGTGTTATTCTTAATTCTATGATAAAATAGGACAAACAGAACAATATATTTTTTTTTGTAAAAAGCATTAACTTTGTGGCTCGTTATAATTTACAATAAAAAACACAAATTTGTTTGTGACCACTTTAATTTTATTTAAACTCTACCGGTTTCGGAAGAACCCTTTAAAAAGTTTTTAATATTCTCCTGATGAATTTTTTTTGTTTTTAATTGTAAAGTATTTTTTTTTACTTTCAAGGATACAGCTTGTCCAAAAACGTCGAATGTTTTTTTTGCGTTCAAAAAAAATTACACCCACTTCATATAATGTAGGAACACGTGTACCTAATAATTATCGGATTATGAAATTACGTATACTAAGTACAAAATTCATATTTAAAACCTTCCTACATATTTCATATTTCTTGAAAACGTTTAACATCTCTTAGACTGCTATATTATTTTAAGTTGAATGTATTTTTAAATACTAACGCTGATTTTATTATCAAATTAAACTAAAAGCACGTCTGACAAATTTAGGGATGTTGTTTGAAGTATTCTAAAATTCTTTATATTAAAAAAAAAAAAAAAACAAAATCACCTGCTTGTTTGGAATAATTTTTTTTTTTCGAAAACTTAAACACGTTGTAAATAACAACAACAAAAACTACATATTATATACATTGTTCGTGCTCCTATTAAGACGAAATTGCAGTGTATTGAATTCGCATCAACCCCAGAAGCGGCCAGCGGTACAAATTACTTCACACCGTATAATAATTTATCGTTCATGTTTATTCCTAGTAGTTTGGGTCTTTGGTTTCTTTCGAGGGTTTTTTAATTTCTGAAATTTTGACACCATTCTGAATAAATTATGGAAATTGAAATGAGTTATATTATAGGTGGCTTAGTTTTTATTCATTGTATATCCACTCGAGTGATTGCTGTCATATATTATAAATATACCATATTATTTGATTAACACCATTTTTCAAATTAATAATAAATATATCATAAATATATCAATAAATCCAACTAGAGTTCAACGTTCATCCCAAATTTTTTGGTTCTATAAATTTGGCACATTATGGCAAGCGATCGCTCAAAACGTTTTTGCAAACTTGGAATAATATGCCAAAAAATACTCAAGTGGTTTTAGAGCACAGCTTCCTACAAATAAATCTGGACTTTTTGGTTCTATGAATAAGCTCCATTTACAATACCCCGCGAAAAGTTTACAGCCTTAAGGGTAAAAGATTTCTTTAGCTTCGTTCTGTTTAGAGATCACTATTATGAAGCGAAATGTTTCTTAAAATCACTGTTTTCGGTGATCAGATATGAATAGCCAGGTACTTACCGTTCCTCTTTTTCGTATCTTTCTTAAACATACTTTAGTCTCATAACATTAAAAAAATCATTTTAAAGAGCGCAAGTAAGAATTTATTTGTGCACACCGATAGTGGTTCAAATCAGTTCGAAAGCATTGGGAACTTCCTCTCGCAGTTCCCTCTTACCCTGCAGTAGTCCTACGATACAGTACACTACTACAACAGCAAGCATCTCTTTAAAATGATTCTACCGTAGATACTTGTAGAACTTAGGAAATTTATTTTGCTTTAAAACAAATGAGGAGATAAATGGGAGAGAAATATAGGAATATTGGACAAGTACAAGAGTTGCTCTCGAAATTGGTGCTAAATGGTGTCGGGTGTTTTTGAGGTTCCGTTTCAAATATTCCCCCGTCTTTTTAAACCGAGAGGATGTACCTAATAATCCCCCGACACACCCTGCAACTTTGGACCCATGTTTTGTGAACCCTGACTTTGGAACCCGGGTGCAGAGTGCACAGCCTCCGGGCTTTGTATTATAGACACGAATCAATATTAATTCCAAGCATTAGCTGCCGTAGTGAGCGGTAACGGGTCAGAAATTCTACTTTGCTAAGCCATTGTTCAAGATGGCCCGTCAAAATTAGCAAGATTAACTATACTACAGCTCTAATCACCCGTAAATTTATATATCTAGAATAACGTACAACAGATGAAAGCACAAAGCTTATCTTGCACGAAGAACAGTTACTTGATATAAAATATTGCTAATTTATTAAAAATCTGGTAAAATTTTTCGTATTCCTGTTAAGAATGGGCTGCAGGTGTTAAACAAATTAATTGACAGCTTTTCTTTAAATCTTTTTCAACAAATGACTGAAATTGTCGCATTTCGACATTATATTTATCAGTAAAAGAACACGTGTTCTGATATAATATGATTGGACTCAGGATGTTTTATCAGGAAATGGATTGCATCATGTCTTTAACAGGATTTCAATAAATCAGCCATACTCATTTTTCTCCATGTGCGTACGCAAATAAAAAATTAGACTTTTTTTTAAAGTTGGTTCACCTTTCTTGTTGGTGCGTTCTCCGTTCCTGGGCACAGGTATAGCGGGTTCAAACCCCGGGAGAAATGTTAAAAAACAATATCTTAACAATTTTTCAGGAAATAAGCAATAAATTTAAACTATTTAAATATAACATAATAGTACGCATCAAGAGTGTTAGATACTCTCAGTATCACCCTGGTGAAAAACCACCATTTAGAATTGAATAATTGTTAGCTTTTGCTTTATTTGATGACCAGATCTGAATAGCAAGGAAGAATCTTTTCCACCTTCCTCTTTATAATATCCTTCCTCTCCCCAACCCTTTCAGACTTACAATATACCACATTGGATAATTCCATAATCCCAACAGCTCCTGACAATTGGGTCTTTTGTACAGTTTTCACATTAAAAAGTTACATACCAACCCATAACAAGCCAGGGAAAAAATAATATTATTTATGTGATTAACCCATGAGGTGATAATATATTTGTTCTAAAATACGGTGCTTGTATTGTTAAATTGTAATGTGAGGTAGTGTGTGCACAACTTATGACTCCTGAAGTACAACAGTGGTATCCTATTCCGTAATGTGTCGTACATTCGGCTTTACCGACTAATTAGATTTAATGAAACAGTTCCGTACACCACTGTACCGGAAACGCAGAATTACTTCGTATGTATTTGACTGGAGGTACTTTGAAAAAAAGGATCAGGCGGTAAATCCAATTTTGTATAATATTATGTGATAGTGGGTTTTTTTTTTTTTTTTTTAAATTCCTTTATTTTTCCCAATTTTTACATTAATTACATAAAATATTATTTAAATCAATACTAATAATGGGAACCCACTAAGGCGCAGCCTGTGCGTGGGTAATATATTTAAATTATTGTACCTAGAAATAAACAAACTGTGGGCATTTAAAACAAAAACAAGATTACATTTTGTCTAAGCGGTGTTGTATAAAAAGTGTTTACAATTGTGTTTACAAATTGATACAAACTAAATAAAAACAGTTTCAACTGCTGTATCAAAAAGCCATAATTTTAACTCTTTTAAATATTGAGTAATTTTAGTAATCACTTGAATATTTTTCGGTAAAAGATTGAAAGTACGAGGTCCAATGAAACTGCAGTGTGTTTGAATTTGTTTTGTGTTCGTTTGGGGAGTATAAAATACATTATTATTTCTAATGTTGATTCTGTTTTCATTTATTTCGAATTTATTTTTGTTTTTAAATATGTATTTCATAGTTTGCAAAATAAATAGTTTGCGGATACAGAATAGTTTAGATTCTTTGTATAACTCATCTGTTGAAAATGTTCTTTTCCGATTATACATAACTTTGATGATATAATTTTGAGTTATTTGTAAAGGTTTTATATGTGCATGAAGCGCACCGGCTCATCCTATTATTCCGCATAGGAATGAAGATTCCACCAAAGAAAAATAAATAATTTTAAAACGTTGTTTGCATAAATACTCGTACAGTCCGAGATCAACAACGTAATCAGCCATCGGAAAGTTGAAAGAACCAGTAGTAATACAAATACTAACTTCAGAGAATTGTGCTTTCGTGATATAAGACCTCAAAAGAAAAATGAAACATCCAATGTGACTAAGACGCATACCTCAAAATATTTCTTAAGTTTTCTTTCAAATTTGTGAATATGTATTATCACTGTTTTGTTATATAATATATTTTATACAGATATTATATTATAAATATCAGCTAAAATTATAAAACTATGAGAGAGACGGCCTGGATTCTCACTGCCTCGTAAACTTTGCCATAAATAGGAAAAAATCTTTCCTAACTTGCTGTGCCCATATGATGCACCGGTGGGGCCTTAAAGAGTCGGCGATGTGTGAATGCGGTGGTGTGCAGACCACCGAACGTGTGGTAAAATAATTTCCGCAGCACTCATTCCCCGGCGGGATTGATGAGGTCCCTAGACTGGCTCACTAACCTAGATGCCCCATACTGCCCCCTCCCCCACCATACGATAGAAGAAGCAGAATTAATTATTTTCATAATAATTGTAGTAGAGGTAATATTTTAATGTAATGGCTCAGCTGAAAACTGCCGCGTATTAAAATTATCGATGGCGTAACTTTAAGGAGCTACTTACACCAAATAACAAACATAAACACCGTCGGTTCTGCTTTTAGTATTTGGAACCTCTAGAAAGTCATTTTAACTTTTCACCGAGGTCTTAAAAATACAATATGACTTTCAATCTCCAATTCGTTTAATTTCAAAACATTTTCTCAGCAATGCGAGCGGCATTAATTTATTAAATAAACGAAACATCTAAAGTAATTGCTTTCGATTTACAAGATCTGAATTGTTTCCCCAATTTAATTGCCAGATTAGAATATTTATACTGCTCATTACCATTTCGTGTCTTTGAAAGTTGTACAAAAATACCTCTTTCTGGTTCCCCCTGGCTCCTTTCCTCTACACCCCGTTCACCTTTCAACCCCTACCCCACCACCACCACCACCTCCCTCTATTTATCCCACCCTGGTATTGGCACCCTCTACCACCCGACAGGGTTTCGGTAAACAATAGAATCCATTCTCATTATTATTGGTCCTCTCACTCTTGCAGTGCTTATATTTCAGGGGGTGCCAACTGTTTGACCGCAAAGTGTTCTTATTGTCTATGCATACTTCGTGCACCTTATTTTACTTGGCTAAATTTTCGTAAAAATTATTAAGCAACTAATTGTATTTTGACCATCTGGTCTTGGAAATATCGCTGAAGGTAGTGGAAGCTTTATTGATTACCTACCCAAGTGTCATTATACCATTAGAACGTCACATTTATCTGATTTAAAATGTGTAAATTTTCAACGCCAATCTTTTGAGACTCCTAAGAAAATGATCGGTTTTCAAAAATTGTGTAATAAACTGCACATATTATTTAGTACGCTCGTCTTTGGGAGTGTGATCAAATGAATTGTATTGAAATGTCATCTCATTGGGAGGCCAATGATTGAAAGATACAGTAATTTAATATATTTTTTAATCTCATGAATACTACTTAGTGTTTACATGACAGAAGAACCATTCAGAGGATCGGCAATATCTTTTTTCAGGTAAAAAATACTTGAGATATGAATTCTGTAGTGCGAATTCACTAAGGCCTTTCCAATAAATATATTTTTTCAAAAATCTTATTTTGTGGATACAAAAAAGATAAGTTTTGATTTCGTAACATAAAAATCTAGTGAAATCTTGACAGCGACGCGAAAACTTTGCTGAGAACCTTAGATAAACCTACTAAAATTATACCTTACTTTCACTGGCTTAAACATTACAATAATCATGAATTTATTAAAGCTTGCCATGAAAGCTAACCACCCCTGCTAGACCGTTCTCTTACCCCACTACGAGGCTAACTAATTTAGCACGTAGAAACGTACATATCGATGTGAGGGGCGTTCGGCGGGCTACAGCACCGTACCTACATATTATATGCGCCAAAGGCCGGCTACTTAGTACGAGGGAATTTGCATATATTTGTGAATTACGTATTTCGCAAGCTAGCCGTTAAATTAAGGCGACGTTCCTTGCGATAATTTATTCCTCTTGTTACAGAGTTGGGATACTTAGCTACCATGATTATTGAGGAATTTACTGTTTTGTTAATGCTTGTTTTTGAATAAGTATACCAGAATACTACAGTGTTTATTTAATTAAGCAAACAGATAACATATTTTCAATAGGCAGGCGAAACAATGAATTTCGCCATTAGTTCCTACTCTTATATTTAAAACGCCCTTGAGGTGGTGTTATTTTTATACTAAAACGATCCTACACAAATTATCCCATTATTATTGTCAATATTCGACAAATATCGAAAAAAATCCTTTAAAATAAATACTTATTTAGTTAGACATCATATTACGTGTAGGCCTAAATGTATATCAAAAGCAATAAATAAAACAAAAGTTAGTTCCAATTCGAAGTTGCGTTGCAATAAATTCTGGTATATAGTGGGAGATGGAGAAAGGGCTTCATAGTCAGATAAAATTTATTCTTTAACAAAGTCCAAACTATCATGTAATTTTATTAAAATCAAGGAAACCATAATTGAACTCAGTACTGCAAATTAAGTACTGTCGTCTGGGTGCTGCTTTAAATACTCTTACCTAGTTACCATTAATGAGGTTGGATTCATTAACTAATTACGTCGATATACTATTGTGCAACTAGGCCGAGTAACACTGTCCATAATTGCAGTGAGAAACAATGCCCTTTCAAGCGTCTGAGCAGAGTATCGAAACGGCATCAGTGTAAAAAGAAACAAATCATTACTCATATTGTTAAATTCTGTAATAATAGAAATCGGGCCGTTTTGTTACGTGCCATTTCCGTTGAATGCAGACATTGCAAGAAAGCTTAAACTTCTTTTGTAAAGTGCAGAAAAACCAATTTGTTTCCCTTTTGATTTAATCTGAAATAAACACAGCTGAGGTTCGTCTTGTTTACCTCGTGCCATGTTTGTTGGATCAACTACTTTGTAATGTTGTGATTATCTTCCTAATATACCAGGAAGGAACTTCAGCACAACAAACAAGAGCCGAAAAATTATGTATAAAAGAATCTGAGAATTTTACCAACGACCCTCATAAATATTTTATTTCTCTATATTTTAACCCTCATAATTTTAAATAAGTAACACGCTTTCATTTAATCCAAACTACATAAAATACATGATAAAAAACAGTTATTTGATTTATATTTGAAGAATTTGTTTAAAGTTATTTTATTTCGAATTTCATGTTACAGGTTAGGTTAGGTTTGATAAAATTTCATTTAAATGACTTTTGTACCTTTCCATTGTTTGGTTAAGGTGCAGTTCTATTCTACAAAAAAAAATTGGTACTTCTTATTAAATTAAATACAGACTTATTTATACGTCCCCTCTACAACCATGAGACATCACGTCCTATACTGAAAAATGATGAACTCAGTTAGGTACTTAGGATTTCCCCAAATCCATGAAAAAGCATAATGTTTTTTTTACGGGAATACCACGCACACAATTCTTAATTTTTTTAGAATTTATCCCATTTACAGGTCAGCTATTTCTATAATTATTATTATTTTCTTTTTTATCTTGTATTACGCACAAGCCTATTCTATGACTGTTTTATGGTGTAATACGCACTGACCTACTCTGCGACTGTTTTCTGAGCAGAAAATGAGCTTACGTGTATTTAGTTTTTTTGTCTGGCACCTAAACTTATTAGTTAACTTCAATTATTATTTCGTGACTAATAAAAGGTTGTTGCAAAAGAGTTCAACAATGAAAATAAAATGATTTGAACATAACATACATTTTGAATTTAGTTAAAATTTTTAATTTTATTGGTTTTCTTAACCATGAACGTGCTGCAATATACCTTCCTCGATGAATTGTAAAATTATAATTAAATTGGCTCCTCATTACGAACGAGAGAGGCGAAAAAAAGCACTTCATCAAAAATAATTAAGAGTGCTGTGGTTAGGTGATCGATTGTTGGCTTTATTACGTCGCGTCGCGGGAAACTGAAGCTGCGGCAAAAATCCTCGTAAAAATGACGACTAATTAGACAAATTAATTGATTACCCCAATAAGTCCTCATCACACCGCCCCACTGGATCGACGTATAGAATATAGAAGGACGCCGAACAGTAGTGAATAGCCATAGAATTTATAATTAGACATAATGGAACTAATATACATATTCTAATTAAAGCCCACCCGTTTGCCAGAAACGTCGAGTCCAGAGGCAGGATTGGTAGAAAGCGGGTGGTTTGCTTCTGGGTGGGGGGTGAGGATGTACCACGACCCCCTGCACTCCCCCCTTGTACCCCACCCGACGCTGCAGGGGCCGGGGGGGTTTTCTAAAGCGACGGACGAATAATTTACCGGTTGTTTGATTGATTCACGCATTTTTTATCGAGAAAGGGTTGAATCAGTGCAGGAGAAATTTGGCAAGCGGAAGATGTGCCGGGGAAATTATAAGTATCTACGACTCCTCGATTGTTAATCAAGGGCGGTGAATTAATTCATTATTTAGTTTTTTTCTAAATTGGTAAGTGATTAGTCTTAACTTCGAAAACATTATGTATAAAATACTAGTGGTTCTGTGAACAGTGGACCACGTATCCAAAACTATGTGTCTATTGTTTTCTTATTTAATAAATCAAAACCAAAATTTCCTCTGAAATAATAAAATTTATAAATAGGCCGATACTACGTAGCTATTTAATTATAAACAATAAATATTTAACGCAACTTATTTTTAAATTTTAAAAAGGATTTTTATTACAAACTTTAATTATTATTTCGAACTTTATGCAGGAAGGTGAGAACCGTACCATTGATTATTCTGATTTGACAGCTCGTAGTGGAACCACGATCATGCAAACCGCTGTGGGATAAAATGTGGTATCCAACATGGCCACCATCTTGAACCGAAACGTAACAAACAAATTTGCAGACAGATGTAATGCCAAATGATCGTGTTAAAACAGGACCTTGCTATGCTCAGACAATATGCACTCACAGGAACACAAAATTTAAAGCATGTACCTATTTACGAGATAAGGTTTCAAATATGTACAAAAAAACCTTAATCCTTATTTGTTGTGGTATAGTGGCAAATGGGTGGTATTGGTTAGAGCGTAATAAATGTTAATTTAATTTTTAATAAATTATGTTTGGAAGTGAATTATTTTTGAATCTATATCATGATGCAAAAATTATAGGTACTCATTTTAATTGTTTTCTCTGATCTCATTGTGTATTTTTTTACGTTGTAAGTAGGAACTCTATTGTTTTATCATTATACTATTTTTAGAATGTTATTATCTTATGAATAACTTTAAAAACATATATTTTAATGAATATTTTCTCTGGAAAATTAATAAGGTTGATAGTTTAATTAAACATTAAAAATAAAACAATCCAATGCAAATATTTTTGTTGTTTTTGGGGTGTTATGCCGTGTTGCGCTAACTCCTTCTTTAGCCGACGTTTCGGACAGCGTTGCAGTGTCCATCATCAGGGCAGATCCGGTAGATCCGAAGATGACCCCAAAAACAAACAACAAAAATGCTTTTGGCCGTGAAAATCTAAAAAACTTACCCAATGCAAATAATTTTGAATTTATAATTGGGCAAAGAACGCTAGACTACCATATTAAGGTATCATCTAAATAATAAAATATGTTAAAAGCCAAAATATTAAAAAAAAAAATCAAATGTTAAACCAAATACTGTGTTAAAGACTTGGTTTGCTGAAAAAAATTGTGACCGGATCAAACGAACCAAAATGACAATTCAACACACATTTAAAAATCGATATAGATTTATGAAAAGTGATGAATCAAAAAAAAGATTTAATAGGTAACGTAGGTTAGGTTCATAGGTTAGTTTTTTTCATCGCTTCTAATGACTTTAAATCACTTTTTTAAAGATGTATCGAAATGCCATCGTGTTGAATTATCATGGAACCCATTGACAAACTACTGAAATGCACTTGATTCGCACTTTTTTCTTTTCTTGTATTATTTATTTTTTATCATATTGTATTATTTTTTTCTTTTCAAATAAATCTTTTTTCAAAGAGATCTTAATCTAAAATCTCCTCTCAGCTGAAACTGTGTGAATTGTCATCCTTTGGTCCAAGAGTGACAAAATGGTTGTTGAATCTAGGCATGACTGATTCCGAAATGTTACTAAAAAATGTAATTTGAAAATTATTATTTATCACGAACGCCTTTATGTATCTTTTGTATGTATCTTTTTATGTATCTTTTATGTATCTTCGTTTTAACATACTTATTTTATTTAGTCTTAAATCCTGTATTCGTCTAGGATAACTTGAAACCTGTAAATTTGACTGTCTTAAAACGGGAATCCTTCCTAGTTGGACAGTCAAAAGCATAAAATGTAATCAATATTATAAGTAAATAAATCTTATTAAAATGTTAAATTTCTGTGTGAAGCAATAAATGATGTTGATAAATTTATCATCATAGAAGCATGTCAATAATAACATTTTAATTCCATTAATAATAAACATGTTGTTTGGCATTAATTAATGCAAATTGCATTAAAATAACAAAATGTTATTACAATTTCTTTACTCTTTATCCGACCTGTATTGAATTTATTACTGCTGTAAGTACTACGCCGTAAACGAGGAAACAACATGTTGCAACATATTTATTATATCAATTTAAGAAATCAACATGGAGTTTGATTTTATTTATGTTTTGATGGGTTGAGTGTGCTTTCTGTGGTCCAGAATTAGCAAACTTAGATCAAATATTTTTGGTTGTTCCTCTCTGAACAAAAAATATCCTATCTTCTATCAAGACTTTACACTACTCCATTCAACATCTCATCTCGTGTAAGTCTGACCTCTACTCGGATCTTTCATATAATTACGAAATTTGTTCATTTAAATAAAAATTTACATATAAATTCACCTACCCTCTCTCCCTAATTTGTAATGATGTCCTAGAACACCCTTGAAGGGTGAAAGCCAGAAACATTTAGAAAAATATGTGAATAGGTATCTATAAATATTATCTGTGTCATTAGGTAATCGAACATGCTTATTTTGGTTTCTGTGGTGTGCGTTAGTCCTGCGTGAAATTTTGTTCAATGAACTCAATTTCTGTTTTTCAATTAATTTTTTGAATGTAATTTTCAAAATTGGAACTGATTATGCGAATAATTCAGACAGACAATAAAGTAGTTGGGTACCTACTTATAATATGATATTTAAACGGAAAATATTTTAATATTGTTATTTTCAAAATTGGAATTATGATTCATTACACATTACTTTATCCCTATATAAATTTTGAAAAAAATTGTTAAAAAATGTGTATAAGCAGTACCTTCTAGGTACCTACATGTTATTTATGTAGATGGGTCACCAAACATTCTGATTTCGGTTATCCGTGATGTGCGTTAGTCCTGCGTGAAAAATGCTTTGAATTTAATTTAATTTAACTATAATTTTCAAAATTGGAACCGATTGTTTGAAGGATTCAGACAAGCGATTAAGAAGGTAGGTACCTACCAACAATACAAAATTTTAAAAGAAAATTATTTTTTTACGTCTTTGGAATTGTAATATCCGATTTAGTAAGTAATAACGTACACATTGCTGACTTAAAGCGATTACGCACCATAAGGTTGACGTGTTTTGATATTTGATGGCGAATTAAAATTTACGTAGTTTGAAACATCCAAGGTAAGTGACATTCGAAATCGTTAAGTAAATTTTAATACATAAATAAAAAAGATTCAGCCGAGAAAATTTTAATTTATTATGTTTCCACTCCCGGACCTTTAGTACGGTTTCTACTTCCATACAGTGGCGGTTCGTGACTTTTAGGTGTACTAGAGTGCCAATATTAAAAAATGGCATTTCGTATAAAAAATAATTTCGATTTTTTGTATGAAGATTTTCAGGAAATTTCAGTTTAGCCGTGCGCCGCATCACACGAAAAAATCTAATTTTAGAAAAAAATAAAAAAAATTGTTTTCAGCATCAATATTGCTATTTTTTCTAATATTAGCACTCTAGTACACCCAAAGGTAACGAGAAGCCCCTGCTTCCGAATATCGATTTAGAGAGTTCATACATTTTTACCCGAAAGATATATTTGTTTTTAAAACGTACTCAAAGCACAATATTTTCAAATGGCTATTCTTGAAAAGTTATTAAAAATAAATATATTTTCTTTTTCAGTTTAAGAGCTGTTTAAAAAGAGCCTTGGATTTTTGACATTTACGTGGCTACCTTGCAACCATTTAATACCTTCGAAGCAGTTTATTGGCAACCGCAACAAACTTGTTATATTATATTTTACTACGTCTAATCAAGATTCATACTCATAATTCGTATTACCACGAACTATATGATATCTAAACAATAAAATTCACATCACGTACTACGAGTACTGCTTAATGCCTATACGTTCACCGTACAATTTTATTTGTCGATTGTTAAGTAGTAACACTAATTATATTCAGTGTACTCCGCATTACTCCCCAACCCCTATCTTATATTCTGTTCAGTAGCGTATCAAGGTTGTTTGGGGTGAATAAGGGCGCATAAGGCAGTGGTGACGAGTTGAAGTTTGTGCACGATTTAGATTAATATCGCGATGTATTTTTCGTTACTACATTTAAAAGGTCTGACCAACGTACCCTTTCTGATTCACCCTAGTATAATCTTCGCATTTAAGGAAATCAACTATTTTATTTAATACGCTAGATGGCTTTTGATAAAAATGTCATGACAAGTATATAAATGTATATTTAAAAATATAACTTTTTATGACTAAGCATTCTTATATTTTACTTTCATGATCTCAATGAAAATAAATGTGTATATTACTTTTTTTTTAATGTCAATACCGCACATGAAAATTGAGAGGCTGGTATTTTGTGTAAATTGGTAAATTGTGAGGATTAATTTATTGGATGACCAACACCTCTGAAATAGGTCGCCACATGCGGTTCGCTACATTTGGCGACTTAGCAGGGGTGCTCGGGTTCATAGAGTGAGGTTTTTCCAGGTCTTGGCGGCGAATGCGTCTACCCACTTGACGTGCGTGACGTTCCTGGTTGGGAGAGACTGGTTCAGGAATCGATTAATAGGTCCGTCACTCCTGGACCCACTGATCCCCAGATTCCTACCAACCTCTCATCCTTTTTTCCTTTCTCTTCTTCATTTCCCTGAAAAGTCCCTCCACGCAACATCCCAAAAGATGACATAGGGTCTGTAGAGATTTAGTTGAAAAATCCCAACTGCTCCCTAACGTCTGAAGCCGGTGAGACTATGGCATCCCCAATTTGGGTACGTTGCAAAGTCACTGCTTTCAAGTGCGGAGGGAAATGAGATCGAGAAAAGTAAGGTGGAGAAGTACCGGGCTATTCAGATATGATAACCAAATACGGGTGAAGCCATTCCAATCATTTTTAATTCTCATTTGTTGTCTATCACCAGAGTGTCTTCCATTTTGGAATCTGCCGCAAATGTATTATAAATTATTTTTATTTAATTAACTGTGAAATACAACAAATGAATTACATTACATTTTTTGCGCACCTTGAGATTTGAACCCGCGTTCTCCAGATTAGATGTCGGGATCAGTTTGTCAGAAATACGTACTTAAATGCTTGAAATACACAAATTGTATTATGCCATATTCGTGAAATTGAAATTAAAGTGGAAGAATCACGGCATTCAACACAGTCTCTGAATCAACTGTCTAAAATCTCGTGCCATTTTCTCTGAAGCACAACCGTACTCTTACGGTACTGAAAACAACTGAACTCGTAAAGAGTATAATATCGAGTCAATTTTTTTGCTTGTCTAAAGTTTACGACAATCAATATTTGTTGGCTTAGAAATTTGTTAAGAGGAAAGACAGTTATATATATTTTGTAGAATTTAATTAGAGAGATGGAGGAAATTTCGACAAATTGACGGAAAGAGTTGGACGCCCCTGCAAGGTGCACCACGCAGCCGTAAGGGAGGTTCGACAGTATAATAAGGGATGATGACGTAGCGTGTGCTGCTAAATTACACCCAATCGTACTTCAAATGCACTTGCGAACTTACCACCACCACCGGCATTAATTAGCCCTCATTTCCGTAGAACTTAATTCTTTTTTTGTTTTATTCTGCCATTGCATACTACACAACCAAAGTGCAGCTGTTCAAATATTCTTAGTTAGTAGACGACGAACATAAAAAAATAAATATATATTTTTTTTTATTGGCCATATGAAGTTCGATTGCATTATTATTTATATTTTACCAACAAGTAGTAAACTGATAATTTGAAGCAATAAACCACTCTTTTGCATAATACCAGTTTGTTCGCAATCTACGTATGGATTAATTTATTGTTTAATTGCGAATTAGATGATGTAAGAACGTGCTACTTTCATTATCAATAGTGATAAATTAAAACATTTAGTAGATTAGACGTAGAAATAACATATTCGTATTTAAAATTAAAAACTCGATTTCTTCCTCATTACTAAGAGCTGCAATTAATCATAGCGTGCGTTTTGATGGAAGACATCCCTCAAAAGGATTGAACCTGCGACACCTGTGTATGAACTTGATGCTTTGTGCAAACCGGTCTCAAATACTATTAAGGTTTGTAATTAAGTGTGGTTTAGCATTTTTGTTTCTAATAAATAATTTCAAGCACCTCTCTCCCTTTTGAATTTATGAACACAATTTATTGTCTTATAGTATTATAGTGTTAGTAAGTGTTGCGAAATGAAACCTAGAAAATCCCTTTTATTTTTTTATATTTAGATTTTATTAATAATAAAAAAACATAACATGGCTAAATGTTTTATTTTTTTATTTATTATTTATTTATTTGTAAGAAACAAACAGCTTTTACATAATATACAATGATAGATATAAATAAACAAGTTAACTGAAGTCAAGCCACAGAATGATCTACCGTGCTAATAAGTAGTATATGTGTTGTTGCAATAGTGGTTTAAATTTGTTAGAAATTGTTTGAAATACCCGCAGTCCTCTCTGATCCCGCAGTAGCTCTATGATACAGCCCACCACTATATGAGAAAGAATCTCTTTATATTGATTCTAATTGAATTTGTTTGATTAGCGAACTAATTTGGTAACTACTTAACAATGCATAATTTAATGTTCATCATATATAAAGTTACATTATCAAGATTTTTCAGTTTTCAGAACTGAACAGAACTCCTAAAAAAGTAACATTAACTTACAAACTTACTAGTTGACGTGTACCAGGCGTTGCTAGGAGTTATCCTTAGAAGATAAACATATACCATGATGGACTTTTCTGTAGGCTTTTTTAAGATATACAATTCCTTGGTAAGTTATTTTGAAGTATCTCATAAGCTTTAGCCACCGTTATCAATGTAAGCGCCCGAAAGTATTTTTTTACTAGTTAATTACAAAACATGTTATCTACTTTTTATTAATATAATATGATCTAACATTGCAAATTATTAAACAGTGGTTGGATGATAATCTACTCACCCTAAACATAACTAAAACGAAATATATAACGTTTAGTCTTAATATTCCGAGTCAGCCTTCAATCAATCGTACACTAAAAATACATTCTTGTAGAGATAACTCTAGTTGTCTGTGCAATCCACTAGAACGAGTAGATTCCATTAAATATTTGGGTGTAATAATTGACAATAAACTACGATGGGAAGATCACGTAATAAATGTTACAAACCGTATACGGAAACTGGCATATATCTTCAGGTCATTACGAAATATTCTAAATAAAAATACACTAAA
This sequence comes from Hesperophylax consimilis, assembly GCF_061612785.1. Taxonomy (NCBI): domain Eukaryota; kingdom Metazoa; phylum Arthropoda; class Insecta; order Trichoptera; family Limnephilidae; genus Hesperophylax; species Hesperophylax consimilis. The sequence continues at coordinate 8,018,168 of NC_142845.1, forward strand.
AACGGTAAACTTTTCTTTATACCAATCAATTATATCTTACAGTATAGTAGTCTGGGGAGGATGCTCTAACACGATATTAGATCCATTAATTAAAGCTCAAAAATTGATAATGCGGACTATTTACAAAGTACACTATATTCACCCCACGAAGGACTTATTTAACGACTTCAAAGTACTCAACATAAAATCCTTATACGTCAAAAACATATCCTCCTACTATAAATTCAAACATACAAAAAAAAATATTTTTGAATCGACCCATAATACAAGATATTCCAACAAATCCAATTATAATATTCCCCCAATAAAAACCTCAATGGCACAAAGACAATTTAACTTTCTTGCTCCAAAACTATTCAATAATTTAACGTTAGAAATAAAATCAATAGCCAAAGACGACAGTTTCAGGAAAGCGCTCGGGGATTTTTTGATGTGTGATTGTTATAGTGTTAGTAGCCTATTCCAAGTACTCAGATAGAGGTGTATATATTGTTTATATGCGTGAGGATGCGTCATATGGGTGTATGTATACATGTGTTGTTATATGTATATAGGTATGTCTGCTGCTATATACACATGTGTGCTTGCATGCACACATATTAAAAATTATATATATAATTATGTACATTTTTACAATCTAATGCTAATTTACTTCTTTCTCCTTTCTAATTTCTATCTTCTACTTTTTATTACAATTTTTCCAAAATTTTAGCTTCATCTATAGTTACTAATTTCATATGTTTACACTAGATTTCATTTTCATACAAAGTAATTACACTCAATTGGTCACCATGAAACAGGCAGCCGCCTAGTATGGTGATTCATTATATCTACTTTATGTAAATTTCAAAACAATGTAACATGTATTAAATAAATAAAATAAATAAATAATATGCATTTATTATATATATATAAGCCTTCCGGAAAAAATTCTCTTCATGAAAGAGAAAACTTTACCAAAATACGTTACGTATTTAAGAAGAACTAAGCGCACCAATAGACGCGGAGAACGACATTATTTTATAGTATTTAGAGATTCCTTGTTAATTTCTATAATATACATGTAACTTTAAAGATAGGATTAAGATAAGAAAGGATTAATATTCAATAAAAGCATTTGATTATCTACCGATAAAATTATTCAAGCATCTAGTGCAGTACTAACATAGAACGTATGTAATAGAAGTGGTTGAATTGTTTTGAGTCCGCCGTACCGCCCAGTCACCGTACACGAGTAGGCAGTAGGTACCGCCGTAATTAGCGCTGGGATATTGGGTCATTATCGTTTAATTTCCTTTTTGCGTCCCTAATCATACAACTCTTGGAACGATGATCAATTGAAGTCATTAGGGCTAATTCTTTCCTCACCCCACCCGACCCCTCCCCTAACCCCGTCCGGCGCAATAATCAACGAACAAGTTTTCTGACAGTGGTAGTGTAAACAATTCATTAAAACTCACACACATGCAGCGGCAGCTTGTAATGTGCACGGTAGAATCAAACATTAATGATTTGAAGCGGAGGTCTTTTTGTGTTTCGTGTAAGGTGTTCGTATCAGAGTGGTTTCGTTTTTAGGTTTTTACTTTTTACGTGCTTGAACGCGTTAATAAAGAGAATAATTTAAATACAAAACAAATTATCAAAATATCTTTTGTTGGTGAAGACATGCTTTATTATATGTAATGCCGGTAGATTGGACCGATTCGACGCCTCTTTAGATACCTAGTTACCTATGTAAATACTAAAGGTAATTTTAACGTTATTTAAACTATCGAACTTTTTAAAATAGTGACCATGGCAATACGATTACATGATTTAAATATTTCCTATCGCTCTTTCTGAAAATCTATGTACCTATATATTTACATGAAAAAACAATTCGATCAGTTTAATTGATACTTTTTGTTAAAGTTTTCAAAATGCGCACTTATAATTTATTTAATCGACTTCTAATTGATGTATTTATAGCTTCACAATTCCAATAGAGGGCATTAAAAAAAGTTTTGTTTTATTTATATTGACTTGTTCAATTGAGCCATGTTTTTATTTAGTGTTTGCAGCATATAATGAGTATCAGATGTAAAATATCGCAAAGTTAAATAAATTAATAATAAAATTTCCTTTTGTGTACGAGTGTAACATCGTCATAATTGGTGAACCAATGTGTTGTGAAAATTAATTTCTTTTGAAATCTCACGAGTGATAAAATACAAGATTTTTGATTATGGAGAAACAAAGTTTCTCCGTTTTCATCTTGACAATTCAACTTACATCAGGTAATTTTGCACGACTTAAAACTAGTCAAAAATATTTTTTTCTTCTGACCAACTGGTGAGATTCAGATATTTTTTAATCGAAACGATTAAGGTGCAAAAAAAACACAACGTATTATTATAATATTTTTCATACTATATTTCCGTTACACAATCACACAAACGTAAAATTTTGTGAAGTTTACAATAATACTTCTAGAAAATTATTTCGTGGAAGGTCTAATGAACGAACATTCATAGATGATTACTGGTTAATAATGTAAATACACGTGTAGGAAGTGGGTGCTCAAATGGAACTTTTAATTATTCAGGAGCTTTCGTTCAGGAAATAAAGAGTTTAAAAGGAGTTAAGTAGTTCTATCTCTCTGTGTATGGCTCTACAGACTACGGAGAATGGCGTGATAGCTATTGAGTGACTTATAATCAGTAATTATATTTTGTCGGTGCGTGCTAGTACTATGTCGCGTGCTACTATCATTTGCTGGATATGTCGGCTTATCATAAATTTCGTCTACTTCTTTCTCTTTCTTTACGATTCAATTAGACGAAAAATACTTAATTGTAGCGGGAACGAGGTAGGAAATAATTTGGACTAATGTATAATCACTTGTACAATTAAGCTATAGAATTATGTAATTTCCATTAAAGTAAGATAAGATCACTCGTTAAATTATACGTCTGTGATGTGGAAGAATAATAATTGTTACAAATGGATATTAGCATAATATTTTGCTGTATATGTGCGGCTTTCTGCAGTGTGTTTTAATTTAATTTATTCATGATTTTTTCAGTTGAATTCTCGAATTGATTGACAACTAGTAACGGATTCAGGTTTCGGTTGTTAAAATGTTCAAAGAGTTGGTTAGATGGTAACGACATGTCCGAGGAATCCCCCGCAATAGTATTTGTATTTGATCGATTAATCCCAATATTAAAGCGCACATCGATTCAGAGGAACGTTGCACTCTGGAGTCTGCAGGGCCACAACTCATCTACGCCACCCACTAGAAAAAATCCCCCCCACACTATAGAACGGGTGGCTGGGGGGGGGGAAGTAGGGAGAAAGCTGGGGGAGGGGTAGAGTTCGCGGGGTGGCGATGGGTGGCGAGGATCGAAAAAATCCCCGAAACAGCATCGGCACGATAATGGCGAGAGCCGCGAATTTAAAGCTTTGACAGTGGAAAAATCGCCCGCTTTCCATTTGACGGGGAGGGGGTGGTCGGATGCAGATACAGCGCCGGGGAGGCACAATCGACCCCTTTTTTCGATTTTTAATTATATTTTTTCTCCCCACCCCCTCCCCCCCACGCGTGCAGACCCGTGCAGACCAATCTATTTAACTCGCCTCCCGCAGCCGCCCTCTGCGGAAAAAACCGGGCGTTTTAAAATTAATGAGTAAAATCTACCCACACTCTGTTACGCGATCGTGTGTGTATGTATTCACCCCTTTTTCCATATCCGTGTTTTTTTTTTGGTCGAGAGGGGGAGCACCTATCCTCCCCGCCTCCAGCGACGCACCGAGGGGTTAGGTTTCCTCGCTGTGTTTGTATGTGTGTCCGTGTCCGTACGATTGTATTCGTGTTAAAGGGGTTGGGCGGCCGCTTGATTTTTCAAACTGATGACGCGCATTCATTCCGTAGCGAGTGAGGTTTACTTATGGACGTAAATATAGCCTCGCGTTGTGTTATATCATTACGCCGCGAGCCCGAGGGACGGACAACCTAGCCGCTACCGGGTCGACTGCGCAACTCGCTACCTTCTACTCTACTGATACTGACTACCAACTCACTCTCAATAAGTTTCACTGAAACTTTAAACTTTTACAACTTAAGATTGTTTTAAGAAATTCAGAAAATATGTGATGAGTTATTTTTTTCACCAGTTTATACAGTGTTTTGTAGTTACAAAAAACTTTTATAAGTGGTGTGATTTATGCGTGTTAAAAGTGAACTTTGTTATTAATCGACTTCAAGTCATATCGAAATATAATGACTCTGTCTTATGTAAGTACCTACTATTAAATATACTGACGTAAATTTTAATTTTTTATTATTTCAAATTGTTTAAATAACTTGCAATGAATAGGTCTGTAAAGGGCAACCTTAAAAAGTTTATCTTATTTTAGATTAAGATATTTTCTGTAAATTAAAGTGTTGATTTTATTATTTAAATATTTTTTATTGATATTTAAAATTATTATGAAATCATTCTTTGGTTGATTTGTCGATTTTATATGTAAAATATTTGTGATGCATATTAATTATTAAAGTTTTTGTCATTTTTATTAATTTCTTATAACATCGAATAAAATATTTTTCGGAGAAGGCTCTACAAGTTTTCCGAAAGGTCCTTGAATTAGTGCACTTCTTTTTTCTGTGCAAATAAACGCGATGGACCAAAAAAAAATCTTCCATTTAATTATCGTACCAAAATTATTTAAAAAAATTCTGTTAAAACACGGTTGAATAATATTAATTTAAATAAACGGCAACTACACGGAAAAATGATTAATGCTGATTTATTGAAAATCTATTGGTAATCTTATTAAAATCGGGACTACACTTCGCTACTTCATAAAGTGTAAGTTCATAACTTTATCGGAACACATGTTTATCCACCTGCATTTGTCTTAATAATATACTCGTATCATAACGAAATACTAAGTTGTTTGACCACGTGTCTGGACATCGTGACAAACACATTAGTATTTCAAAGAGATTCTTAATACATTAACAATATATATCAGGAAGTTCTCTCCGTGTAGAGAAAAGAAAACGAAAGTTTTTTTCTACAATATAATATTATATTTTGAGCGCAAATGAGCATTCATCTTTATCAGGGGAAGGGAACCTTTTCGCTGTCAAGGGCCATTTGGATGTTTGTAGTATCAGCAATCCTCGATATTTTATTATAACCTCAATTTACAAAGTACTGATTATATTTAATTTTTATATCACACCTGAAAAAAATTCTTCGAATAAACAAATTGAAAATACGTGGCCAAACGCTGTGTTCACAAATAAAATCTACTATTAAAATTTTATATCTGCACTTTAAACACGAGAACGGTTTCTTTCTTAAATGCGCATGCAGATGAATCCACACCTGTAATGTTTATCTGTGAGCGTGTCCCATGTTTAATAAGTTTTACGCCCAGAATTAATCATTACACATTTTATTTCTTATTAGTAAAATAATAATAAAATATTACACCTGATAAGAATTCATCGAATAAAAAAATGAAAAATACGTGACCAAATGCCATGTTCACAAATGAATCTCCTATTGGAACTTTATAACAATACTTCAAACACGAGAGTGGTTTCCTTCTTAAGGCGAAGCTTAATGCCAAATCACTTTTTTGATTAATCTTAACAACCAATCGGTGTACATTATGAATACCAAAAAATATGTTTTAGATAAATTGAAGATTTTCCTATCGCTTCGCTTGAGTAGAATACAAATAAAAATATAAATTACTCAATAAAAAATATAAATGCAAACTACTAAAAGATATATTTTTTCAATAGAAATGTATGAACGCATAAAGGAAACAACTTTAAAAAGTACAGTATTATAGCTAAGATTATCTGTAACAGTTTCACTTGATTTCCTTTTTTTCTTTATTATAAAATTATTTACAAAATTAATAAAAAACAGTATTTTGCTTGAAATCGAACGTTTTTAGACTCCGTTTGTCAAGCGATTTTAATGCCTAATACCTACGATATAAGGTATACCAAGAATATACACATTTTTGGCTTGTAGCTTTCTCTTAAATGCGTCTGCAGATGAATCCACATTTGTAATGTTTATTTGTGAGCTTGTCCATTAGGGTGGATCGATTTTTTGTTTTTATGTTTTTCTTAGTAGCGGGGTGTGGAATGAATGCTCTATGGGGATACTTTTAAAAGTCATTATGACAGCATTAAGATATTTCGAGTGCAAGTACTGCCCCAAGTCAATTCAAATAAAAAAAAACAGCTAGAAATCTTTGCTCAATAAAAGTAGTTCAAATATTTAAAAAAAACACTTCACTTACTAATAATATTATCTACTAATAAAGAAACAATAAAAGTACCATTGCTACACAAAAAATGTTAAAAAATTAATTAAAAAATCATAAAAGTTATTGTGTTTTACAGTCCTTCTCCGAATTGAATACTGGCATTATTCAACAAGATTCTAGCTTGTTTTGCATCCATCCTTCACGTCTTTCAGGGCCGCAAACAGCAGAGCATGATGCCGTTACCACTTTGATGCATCTTTGCTTGGCTTGCGTGTGACAGGGCATCAATCGGAACTTACACAAAATGTTGGATTCGATAATTTCGTGGTCTGCAATGGCATCAATTATTGTCTCGCTAGATATCAGTTGTGTAAGAGGTGGTTCTGATAGTTTTTCCCAGTAGATCAAGTCAATATAGTCGGCTGTTGTTAACCAACGCAAATGACTGATTTTACCCGGGTTTCTTTTCGCTAAGTTTTCGTTACATTGTCCTTCGGCGATTGTTCGGCTTATTTCCAATAAATAAAGCTGGTCTGTACTAAGGTCGTCGCGGGATTTTGTAATGAACGGTAAGTTGCATTCTATTGCTTGAAATTCTTTCACAGAAAGATGTTCACAGTTCTTGAGTAACTTTTCTAGTTGGCAGCTAAAGCGACTAGGACCTGTTGTCGTTCCACCAAGGTATTCGAAAAGGTGTCTCAAACTTAACTCATTAGCATGTTACTGACAGACCAACCACTGAAGTGGACGATGGAGCTTTCCTTCAAGAAGTCGAATAATGCCAGACTAATGTTCCAGTATTAACTGCTGTTTCGTCACGATTGATTTGATTTGATTTCGTGCCACGATGCACGCTAAATCAATGCATTTTGCCACAAAATATACAAACAATTTTTGAGCTATTGTTTTAGCATCACCGAACTTAACGCCTATGTGGCCAATGTATTGTGAGCCAGGTTCTTTCAAAAAACTGATATGTTCTTCTATCATAACTTTTCTGCGTCTATCCTTGGTCCTAGTTTTGGCACGAGCACGTCGAATCTTATTAAGATCGATCAAGTTTGTTAGATTATCTGTTGTCACTAATCCAATATCTTGCAATGTAGCGCAGACGATGGCAGCACCTGCCCGATCAGAAATACTGTATCGATCCAATGTTCTGGATACAACAGATAGTCTACTGTCTGTTGGATTTATTACATAAGAAGAAGAAGTAGATGAAGCAAAGTGTTGTTGGTCAGTTGGAAGATCAACGTTAGTAAAACTTGAAACTGTACTGCGAGATGTGGACGGTTGATCTAAAGATGCGCGGTGCGCGAGCCAGGTGCGAAAGTGGACTCAGCAATTTGTCAAATTTTCGCGGGAAAATAAATATTATCAATTTTTTTTAATGATATTATTTAAGGCGCGGCAATTTTTATTCATTAAAAAATGTAAAAGTAAAAAATAAAGTATTACTATTGACTCAAAATTGTTTTATAAAGGGACAATTTTTTACCAGATTTTAAAAAATTCAACTGCTTTGGGGCAGTACTTGCTATCAAAATTTTAAATTGATATTTTGTATGCTTAATTGTATGTACCTAGAGCATCTATTCCGCACCCCGCTAAAACAGATTTATAAAAAACAAAAAATTCCATACAGTGGCGATCCACCCTATTGTCCATGTCATTACACATTTAATTTATTATTATTAAAATATTAATAAATTTTAACTTAGTTGAATAGGGATTTTCGTTCGCCTATTTATATTTGTTTAAATGTTTTTTTAGTATTGTATGTGTTCCTTTCTCTGAATTTTGTAATAATGTTTTAAAAATGTATCCGAAACACAGTGAAAAAAAACCGTTCTTGCTTATTGAAAGTAATTTTGTTTCTAATCTTTTTTTGTTCTAATGTGATCGCGGGCCGAAGATTTCTAACCCATGATCTATTCGAAAGTCTGAACGACGGTCGCCAGAAATAATAATATATATCATTTTTAAAAACCATTTTACGCTTCACTGTATTAAAACTTCCTTTGTACATCGTATTGTGAATCGATGAAAAATTATGCGATATCTTATTTCAAACTAGTTCTTGATGAATAATTGTCGCCGCACCACTGTCATGGTCGAGGAGGCAGAATACAGTAGGCAGGAACAGAAGGCAGGATTAGGGGGTAGGGGTAAGCGAGGGTACGATAGAGTGCACCTGCCAATTCGTCAAGATGGTCGTCTTCGTCAAATACCGTCCAGAACAGGCATCTTGCTTGGAGCGATAGTTACAATGCATTTCGGTACATTATATAATTATTAATAAAATAACACGTGTCAGCCTGTTGGTTATAAAATATTAAAGTATGTTTGCCGTGAGATATTCAATCTATTATTTGTTCCCATTGATTTGCACAAAATATTGCACCCATTCTTGGCCTACCTTAGAAATAACATTTAACATTTGGAATCGGGTAAAATTACTAATTTTTTACATCGACTCATAATACCAGGCGCCTGTTTTAATTTATGTTATTTATTAGTTCATGAACAAATATTAAAACATTTTTCTATCATAATTCAATGAAATTAATTTTCCATATTATACTAAAAAATTGTATACGAAAATGGGTTCGTTAAGTATGAGATGTTGCACTTCCAAGCTTTTTCCAAGGTTTATGAAAAACTTACCTTTTAAAACCTTACGCTAACCAAATGACCCCCGACCGGTCAAAACTTGGTTGGACCAAGCTGTGAAACCGATTTAATTATTTCACAGTTTTAGATGAAAAATAGTCGAATAGGAAAAATATTAATATTTTTATCTCATTTTAAATCGTCTTCGTTCCAGGAGTCTGAGAAGTCCAGTGCCGCCGGCTCCCCGTCACCTCTGCGTGGTTCCCCGGGCGGCGACGCGCGCGCCCCCCTGTGCACGCCGCCCGCCCCGCTGCTACCCCGACAGCCCACGCCCCCGCAGCAGGCCCAGCACGCCCAGCACACTCAGCACGCCCAACACGCGCAGCACGGCATGCCTAGCCCCAGTGAGTTGGTACCCCATACTATATAGATGAAATGTAAGGTTGTATCGTGATCTTGTGGTTCATTCCAAATAAGGATATCGTGAACTTAGAATTGGAATCAAATCCGGACTGTAGGGAGGGAAAACCCGGAAAATGCCTTGGACGGTGATATTCAGGGGGTGCGAATTTTTGGAAAACGTACCTACATTACAAATTGAAACCTAAAAAAATCATCATGTATCTAGAATTTGGTAAGAAAATATGTATCGAATACCTTAATTTAAAAATACAAAACCACACTTCAATAAAAACCCACATGTATGCACACGATAAAAAAGCTTAGATTAACAAAAATTAAGACACACTCCATAAACTAACAAAAAACAGTCCTAGATGAATCCAACAATAATCCAAAACTTATCTGGCAAATAATTCAAGAAATCACCTACACTAACCAAAACAAACCCATTGAAAGAAATCGAGACAAAAAATTTAATACTCTCGCTCGACAAAAATATACATCAATTAGTCAACTACACAAACAATTTTTTTGCAAAAAAAGCTCGATTTTGACGAACAAAATAACCACAATAAAAAACTTGAACCGGAAGGTTAACAAACACCCACATTCTTAATACAAGAAGTTTTGCGCTGAAAACAACCACTAAACACGAACTAATACTAATTTTATCAAACCAATATCTTCATCTGGCAGTAATAGAACATCCAACGCTGTAACCTTAGTAATTAAATATATTCGAATTTCTCTAGACTCACATAAAATATACATCGGCACATTCTTCGACCATTCTCAAGCATTCGGCACAATAAATCATTCACATCTTTTAAAAAAACCAGTAGAAGACAAGGATTTTTGAAATGCTGTGTAAAAACCTAAAGCATACGCTAAAACTTAACAACGTAACGAACGAATTGATGACAAATTCTTGGTGCATTAAGGAAGTATTCTGGGTTCAATCTTGTTCTTGATTTACATTAACAACGTATGCCAACCTGAATGTGAAGGTAGTATCATAAGTTTTGCGGATGATACTGTATTTCAAATTAATTGGCAAATACATTTGAAAGCAGACAGCCCACTAAACAGGATAAAAAAATGAGCTACACGTTAATATGTTAAACGTAATGCTAATAAACCAAATTCATAATTTTCAAAATATAAAAAAAAGCTCAGAAGGATAACTGAACTTAAAAGTTTAGAGATCCCATCACTTAAATGTGCAATGTAAAAATTTTCCCTCAATTGTACATCAAAATTGATCAAAATTTAAAATCGGCTAAGTGGATTAAATATTTAAATAAAAAAAACAATATGATATGTCCTCATTGAAAGAAACTTCAAAAATCAGGATCAACATGGCTCTTTGCCAATCACTGTTAGAATACGGTCTATCGGATGAGGCAGAGCAAATGACAATATCGTTAATTTACTAATTAAAACCAAAAAGCCATAAAAGCAATAAACCAAATAGTAATGAAAAGTATTCCAAGAGTCCTTATCACTAGCACTGATAAAATCATCAACAATCTTAACATCATTTCAATTAAAAAAACTCAAGAAGTAACACGTATATTAGAAACACTAGATCTCAGAGTCAAAAACATATCTATCAAGCAACTATAAATACAACATTATGGCAAAAAGCTTCCTTTATACTATATCAAATATAGACTGAAACCGAAACCACTTAACTGGACTATAAAACACATTTTACATTTATGGTTATCTCAGTAAAAACACTTTATAATATATTTATAATTATTTCAAGTTCTGTCGTTATTCAAGTACTATGAAACAAATGGCCGATATTGAAATAATATTATAGCTATCATAGCTATTCAACAATTGCAAAGTGACTTTAACGAGCTACTTAAATGGGCTCATGATTTTGGTTTAATTATTAATGTTAAAAAAACAAAATGTATGTATGTAAAATCACCAAGCCTGGGAATATGGAATATACCCAAAATAATTGCTCATAATTCTGAATGTATTCATAGAAAAATTGAAAATATTTGCCACTGTGAAACAATTGACTTTACTAACGAATATACTTATCTGGGACTAATAGTAGACAATAAATTTAAATGGGATAAACAAGTGGCTAAAATCTGTAACCAGCTCCGATCTTTTGCAAGTAATTTTTATAAACTGAAATTTGTTTTGCCTCATTGTACTCTTAAAATAATTTATTTTTATATGGTCGAATCCATACTCAGATATGGCATACGAACTTGGGGCACTCAAGCAATATTTATATTAAATATATACAAAACTTACAAATTGCTATAATAAAAAAAAATGTACCACCGAATATTTACAGACAAAGAAGTAATCTAAAACTACTGTATGGTTCTGAGGGCCTACTTCCAATAAAGGGTCTTCTTTGGTACATTATTATAATGGATAATGAGGGAGATACCAAATATAAAAAAGCAACCGGTGCATAATCACACAACAAGATTCACTGAAAATAAGGGCCTCATTATTCCAAGAGTAACAAATAAGTATGGAAGCCGAACGCTTAAATATTTAATACCAGAGATTTTCAATAAATTTAATAATTCTTTTAAACCTCAGAATAATGAGAGACCCTGCCCCAAAAACACTAAGGACGGGTTGTTTCGGAGAATTTGAACAATTCATCAAATTTCAACGTTCATTTCCGGGTTCTGTGAAAGTCCTATTCAAGTTTTGTTATTATATCATAATAGGCTAGTTGCTTGACAGAACTGAAATAAAAACAGAACTTGAAATAATCTTTCGCATAACTGGAAAATGAGCATTGAAATTTGATGAATTGTTCAAATTCTCCGAAACAACCCGTCCTAAGCGTTAGCTAATAAGCGACGAATCAATGTATCTCTGAACTTTATTATTGATGTACTCCTGAACATCTCAACGTACCTGCCTAAATAATTTGTATATAGGTAGGTACTTTGAGATATATTATTTTGTGATATTGTTTATTGTATAATTTTGTGTCATACATGTATTAAAAATTAAAAATGTTTATATATATTATTTGTACAACCTACAGACAAGCCGTCATGTGTGACAGCTTTGTGGGACTGCATAAAACTTGTATCTTTAAAAATTTATAATAAATTAAAAAAAAAAAAAAAAAAAACAGTGCTTGAATATAACTATTAATAATAATCTTAATTTATGAAATTAAAAAAAATTTATGAATTGTTCAGGTTTCACGATACAACTAGCCATGTCTTTTGGAGGGAAAATTCTGATAATTATTAAGTTTATTAATCCCAATGTTCATTGTCAATCCATTCAACTGAACTATTTTGCGAGCTTCAAAACTTTTACATTGTAAGTAAAAAAAGGTTTTGTCCCAAAATTATGTAAATACGAGTATTAGAAGGCCAATATTCAATTTCAATCTAGAAACCCACATTTTGATGAATAATTGTTTAACTGGACTGATTGAGGTGCCACAATTCCACTGGCCCCTGTTCCAGTGGAACTCTTTTGAGGATATCCTATAAAATAAGGCGCAGTCAAAACTTTTAACAAAACGTTTCCTATGGGTTGACAACTCGTTGTGGACTTTTTCACTTAATAATTGGTTCGTTTCAGTGGGGATGTTCCGCGGTCTCCAAGGCTTACAAGGCCTACAGGGCCTTCCGCAGATCTCCCAGCAGATGACGCAACTGGCGGCTAACCTGCAGGGGCTGGCGGCACAAGGCGGGGGCGGGAGTGGGAGCGGGGGCGGTGGCGGGGGCAACCCTTCTGCGCCCGGCCTCAGCTCGCCACTCAACCTGAGCGTGGGCGGAGGTGAGTCGATCAAAGCGTTCTGTAATATGTTTTGTTTATTTATTTTCGGACACATTTTTAGTGCCGTTTAGTATAACATATCACATCAAGGGAGTCTCTCAATTCTATTTTATATCTAGTTAATGCTCTTCACTGGCTATGGTATCTCGCCAATTGCCTCCAGTATATCATGAGGCGCCATCAGTATATCCACATCTTCCTTGGTTTCCTCTGGATCGCATCTACTTGGTCACCAATTTTTGGTGTTCTTTCATTTTGTGTCATTATGACATTCTTCAAACATGTTATATCTAGACTATTGTAATCCACGGGTCATACAAATTCTTACGATGGCCTAAAGCTCAATTAGATTTTTGAGTTCCTAACATAATCAGCCCATGAATCCCCGGTTAAATTTTGTGCCCTACGTTGACGTGCTTGACAAAATTTAACCAGTGAAATCAGAGCTTATTTGGAGTAAAAATGTGAAATTTTTTTTTGTGCTCTGTTGAATTTTTTTTATTTATTTTTTTCAATTCAAATGAAAAAGAATACTTTCACGTATTGTGTACCATTGCTCAATAATTATCAAATCCCAGAGCCGACCCGAGTTCAATATCTACTGCTTTTAAAAAATATTATTAAGTGAATTAAAAGTCACCGGAGACAAAAATACTATATTCTTTTTTACACCAAGTGACCTTAGGAATAACTACTTGAAGTTTGTCGGGTACTTTCTCATACAATGTACATCCTGTATGGACACCTTGATAATTGTATCATTTTTGCAAAGGATTCGTACAAAACATCTTGTAGCCTATATTGCATTAGCGGATATTGCATTCTAACCATTTATTTTGGAAAATCCACTGCACTACAAGATGTTACTATTTTATACATTTTTTAATGTAACATGGACAATTATTGTAAAAGTAGTATTTTATTTATATCTGTATTTTCTGTATTAGGTGGATTGAGTTCGGCAAACGGCGCGCCCGGAGTATGTGGAGGAGGGTTGCTTCAACCAGCTCTTCCTTCTCCCATGCCACAATTGATTCTGGCCTCCGGACAACTGGTCCAGGGTATACAGGGAGCGCAACTACTTATACCTACGTCTCAAGGTAAGACTAATTCTTAAAAATATGCGTGAGGTAATATTGGTAATTCTTCGTAGCATTGGGTTTCTAATGTTTTTGATCTTTTTTCAGGAATCGCAACTCAAACAATCCTCACAATCCCCGTGAACCACGTCAACTCCAGCGACCAGATGGTTAACCTTGCTTTAAATAACGGCCAAGTAGTGTCCACGTCTCTAGCCAATCTGCAAGCGATGGCACAACCGCACCAGATCCTTAACAACCCGTCGGCAAACGCTCCCATGAGAAATAACCTGCTAAACCAGAATGCCAGCGCCGCACTGACCAATGCACTCTTGAACCCTGCAGCACTGACAGGGCTTTTGGCCAATGGCGCAGTTGGAGCACAACAGATTTTGCAAGCAATGCAGCAACAACAACAACAGCAACAACAACAGCAACAACAGCAACACCAACAACAGCAGCAGCAGCAGCAGCAGCCAAACCATCTTCTTCCTGGACAGATTCCTCCTCAACACCCACTCCTCTCCCAATCCAATATGAGCCAGATTCAAAACAACCAGCACTCTCCTTCTTCGTCTAACAACTGGTCTGACCAATCCAGTCAGCATCATCAAAATCAGCGCCATTACAAGGAGAGAGACCCTTCAGCCTATCACCACCAAAGCAACCATGGCGAGGGATTCATGGGTGATTTAGGGAGAGAGAAGAATGGCAGCAGAGAACGGGATAGGGAAGGAAGTATCAGTAATGGCATCAATGGATCTTGCAGCAACCAATCAGCCGTAGCGGCAGCTGCCGCACTAAACAGTATTAGCAGGTAAATATGTCATTATTTCAACAATTAATTAAGTGTAATAACGAATTCCTAGAACGATCTAGATATTTATTTTAACAAAATAGCTATTAATAGGGTAGGATTAAAATGTTTTGCATTACTTCTCCGGCGACTGAAGATGATGAAGCTGATAGATGCTCTTTATTGTAACTGAATTATTATGACAGTGTGATCATTGTAATTCTTATACAGGGTTTAAGAGGTAAAGTCCGCTAACTTCGGGAGGTGATTGTATATATGATGGTAGAAAAAAAATACACAAACAATTCATTGTTTTACCTAAAAACTACCTTAAAACATTAGAATTTAGAAAAAAAAATATTTTTAACTTTCTACTCTTTTTTACTTTAACAATCATGCTTTAAAAATCATCCCACGAAATTAGCACTTTACCCCCGGACACCCTGAATAGTAATATTAATTTATGTCATTATTAATTATTACTTAGTAAATTCCCAAAATTTGGCTTATGGAGTAATGACAATAAACTAAAAAATTAAAAACTGTGAGTAGTGAGTAGGTACTTATTTCAGAAAAATCATTTTAATTTTAATTTTAAACAAACACGTTTAAACTGTTTCAATATAATTTTCGTAAACATCCTTTTCACTATGCATGATGGTTCCACGTACTAAACAATATTATCGCATATGAAGTGGCCTCAGAATTGTATCTAAGAATAATTCCGCCACTCGTTTCTCAAGCCATTATGTTTTTTTATGAAGTTATAAAACCGATTCCGTAGTCAATTTCGTACAAGAGCATTATAAAAAAATACACAATTTTAATGGGTTAATATTTTTTATGTGGTCGGGTGCTGCTTTGAGGAAATTATGATAATTGTCTTAATTATATATTTTATAGCACATAATGACTTGAGATAGCCGACTTTATAGATGCCTTTATTATGTGTAATTGCAATTCGTATCAAAACTTTGAATCAATTTTTACATATCATATGAGGTAGGAACTTAAACATTTATTGTGGTTTTACATTTACGCTGAATTGAAATGAACGAATTTGCGAGGTGATTCCTTCGATTTACTCACAAATTATAATAACACTGTTTTAAAGATACATTATTTGATATAATATTATGCAATGAAAAAAAAATCTGATAACACAAATAAAATTCCCCACTCGTATCTACAAATAGCTAACGTTGTGTATATTTAACGAGTTCTTTTAATTCAACAGGTAGGTATTTACGAGCACCTACCTGAATTTTTCCCGTTTCGAAAATGTATATATATATATTTTTATCCTGTTTCAAATAAATGTAGGTGCATGTTGTTTGTCAGCGCCAGAGCAGTTTCATTATTAACTCATAGGGAATGATTTGTAATAGAATCAAGATCGTCGGTACACGGAGAAAAATAAGTATTGATAATTTATTAAGAATCTCTTCAAATTATTAGTAATCCAGTTAAAAACGGGATTAAAGGACTTAAACGAATGCATAAACAGGTTTCCTGACAAACTTTTAGTACATTTCGTATATATTCGGTTAGAACACGTGTTCCGATTTCCGATATCGTAAAAATTCAAAATTTTAGGAAAACAAGATTTTGGGAATGCATAAATAAAGAAGTTAGATTACAGCGATAGTTACTTTGACTACTATTTTGAAATTGCTTTAGTTTTTTTTTTCAATTGGTTTGCTATTCCATTTTATTAATTGTGGTTAAAATAATACACTGACTCTTTATTTGAAATTTTTATTTTTTTTTAATTTTAATTTTTTTCTTTCAAATGGTGAGTTGTGTGTAATTGCATACCCTCATAACCAGGTTGAATTAAATACCTACTTTGTTCTTATGATCAATCCGGAACAACCAAAGATAACATAAAATTTATGTATTACTGATAATGTTTTCATAAAAAGTAGGCTAGGGTTGTCACAAAATTTGAAGTAATATATTTTCCGTTGTTTAGATTGGCGGCCAGTAACGGCGAGTTGACCATCACCGCGGCGGCACGGAGCGGATCGGGCGGCGGGCGCACTCCGCCCTGCAAAGCCTCGCCCGCCTCCACGGAGCCAGAGGACCTGCTGGCTGACTCTCCTGGTAAGTCATCATCGCTTGTCACTAGGTATGTCAGCGGATAAACTTCATAACAAGAGCAATTTTATTATAAATCTTGCCAAAATCAAGGATTTTAATGTCAAATATTATAATGAGGGATCGTTTGAATGGACCCTATTTTTTTATTCCATGCAGTTTATCCACATAACAATTGGAAGAAATTAGTAAGCCTAAAACATATTGTTTTTTTTATCATCAATTAAAATAAAAGTAACCCTCCGTTTCGGGTTATAATTTTATAACTTTTACCGGTCATTATTAAAGAAGGGTTCTTTAAAAAAATATTCACAAATCTTTGGGGTTAATATTTTTAATTGCTACTTTTTTGATAACACTTACCCACACTAGAATTTCATGTAAGGATCAATATCTCAAATTGCGGACATCCGGTTTGGATACTGCTACCACCCAAAAGGCAGTTATTTCTTTATATTCATGTCAATTTAGAATAAAACAATAAAGTAACATAATTATTATCTTCGGGTTTCTATCCCCTTAATAATATTTCACAAGTTTTGTGCTCCACTATTTACTAAATATGTCAGTTTGGTACCTTTATTAAATTACTTCAATTATATTCCCAGGTAGATTATTATTTGCTGTCTTCGTTTTAAGCAATTTAGAATATAGAATGATGCCTAATTGAATGTTATGATTTAACAAAGCAGTTATTTAATCTCGAATTAGGAAGGTGCTTGACGGTATTTTGTGCCGGGTAAGGACAATTGCCGAATTAAAAAACGTAAAATATTCTAAGTCAGTGTTTCCTAAACTATCAGGATGACATCACTACAGAGGTAGGTAATGCAAATAGTTTTATCGGCGGATCTCTGTGATAGGTACCAATTGTTTTTCTTTTTTAATTATTACGAAATTTTAGTACCTGGATATATTTATTTATTTATATATAATTAACGCCTTTCGGCTTTTACATATGATACTAATAGTATAAGAAACATGAGTAAATCACAAAGCAAATTGAGATCCTGTTAAAGTAATACAAAATTGGAAAAAATAAAATATGTATAAATATTATGAATAAAAAAAAAAAAATTATATAAATATTTCCTTATCTTATTAGTAACTGACTTAAGATATATGATGTACACAGTAAATGCTTATGGGTAGGTTGATAATAAGTAAAATATATTTCAAGTTGAACATTATAAATGAGATTTGTGCATATAATAAACAGCTCTTACGAGCGTGTATAACATTATCTTAATACAACATCAACTGAATACAACATCAACTTAATACAACAAGGAAGATAATAACAAAATTAATGTAAATTAAAAATCTGACATAGTATAAATAGTGCCTGGAATAAATAAACTAATTTTGCCAACGTTTTCAGAATTCCCTTAGATTTTTAGGCATTTTCCCTAGAAATCATTTTTCTCCCCTATGTTGTATTAAAAAATGAGCTAGATTATCTGAAAAAATATGAGCCAAGAAGCTAAACCACTTTTTAAGGACCTGACGGCCTCAATTTAGACCTAAATTTAGCTCTAAAAGAGCTGAATTGGCAACAGTGCTCTCAACTAGCAAGCCAGAGGTCACGGGTTCAAATACCGGCATGCGCAAGTAAATTTTATTTGATTCATTTGTGTTATTTCACAATTTCCTCATTAAAAATAATATATAGTGTATTTGTGGCACGTTCCAGAGTGGATGATATTCTCAGTATCGCCCTGGTGTAAGACCATTATTCAGAATTGAAACGTTTCTAGAAATGGCTTTGGCCTTGTTTGGTGACCAGATCTGAATAGCTAGATATTTCCCCACTTTCCCTCTTCCCCATCTGCTTCCCCACCCCGCTACCTTTAGCATACGTACCCAATTGGGGATGCTAGAGTCTCACTGGCTCCAGCTGGCTGCACAAGAGCCCCACTGGGAGCAATGTTCCGATAATGTTATCAATCTACTAACAGTTTGTAAGGAAGCAGCTTGCAGTCCCATTTTTAACAGGATTACCAATAACTAGTTTGCTTTATTTGTACAATTCCATATTATTCTAATTGGTTGATTTTAAACGTTTTAAATTAACGTAAAGTTGACGACGATGGTGAAAAGATGGCAGGCAAATCCAAGAACGTCATGTGTTATCTATTTCGTGTTCCGACTACCAGCAATTAGGCGTAATTGCGACCTAATTGCAATAATTAAGCTAACATGTCAGATATCTATTGTGAGTACTGAGTACTCCACTTCCCACATCGCTAGCTCCAGAACGAATTTTTAATTCTATGAAAACTTTATCAATTAAGAATGAAACTTTAATTTAATTATTAAACACAATTGTTTCTACAATACGATACGTATTGGATAAACGTTAAACTTAATAAGCAGTTAATACACAATCTACCAGAAAAATATTGAAATATGTATAAAAACCATCATAACGCACATTATGGCTGTGGATGTAATGAAATTAGCTTTAAAATTGAGAGTGGACACATACCCATTGCTCTCACCAGGTTGTTATTGCATACGTTTTTATATTATTAGTTTTACTACATATATGTAAATCATTGTATTATTATTTATTTTATGTTACCACCATGATACGGGCATTTGCCTAATTTGGGGTGTTTAAAAAATAAATACATTTAAAAACACTTTCTGATCGGAATTTGAAGAAATAATTTTCCGCAATACACACAGAGAATAATAAGTATTTCTAATTTATTAAGAATCTCTCCAAATTATTGGTAATCTGGTTAAAACGGGATTGCAGGCCGTTTTCTGATAAATGTAAATTCCTTATACATCGGAACACTTGTTCATACACCTGCATTTGCCATGATAATATATGATGACGAAATACGAATATATTTGGATTTATGCGAACACGTGTTCCAACGTCGTGATAATACATTCGTATTTTACTAAAAGTCTGTCAGGAAACCTTTAAATTCATTTGTATAGGGCCTCACCGTGTATATCACCGTTTTTGACGAGATTATTAATAAATTAGCAATTCTCCTTTTTTCCTGTAACTGTGATGGTCATCCAAAACGTAAGGTTACAACATTTATGTAGGATCTAAGAATTTAATTGAAATTCTTAGTTACTTAAAAAATATATTAAATATTTTTTCAACGTAATCGCTCTCGAGATTGAGATATTTCTGTAACAAGGGAATGCCAGTGTCACAGACCTCCGCCGCCAGCTCTTTCAGCCACTTCTTTACAGCTTTTTCGACCTCTTGATCGTTGGAAAAACGATTTCTAACTCTTATAGTTTAGTCAAAAGGTGACAGTCCTAAGGCGCCAAGTCGGGTGAATAGGGGTTGGGCGAAAATATTCCAGCTCCTGTGAAACTCGTGCGGTGAAGGGCCTGGCGTTGTCATGCAGGAGGCTGCCAGGGTCATCATTACCCTTCTGTTGTTCTTTTTAGGATATTGTCATAAGCCTCTGTGTTAATACTAGTCTCTTTCTATCTCTCAAAAAGAGATTCCATGACTTTTCCGGCTTTTCGCTACGTTTGGTGAGTTAGCAGGGATGGGTGGGTTCGTGGGGTGAGGTTTTTCTTGGTATCGGCGACGGATTATTCAGCTCACTTACTGCATGGCAGGGCGGATTTGGAGAGACTGATTGAGGAAGACCATTTGACCTCTCCAGCAGGACTCTCCCGACCCACCGCCTTGCACCGCAGTAGGAGGGATGGATTCATACGTCCGTCACTCCTGGATCCACTGACCCCCCGATACCTACCCACCCTTCGTACCTTTATCCTTCCCTGGACTTCCTCTCCTTCCTTTTCTTAAATAGTCCCTCCCAAGCTTGGGGAAAACCATTTTGTTCAGGGCCTCCTGTATGGAGTCAAAAATAGTGTATAAAAACAAACGTATTACTTTAAAAAAATTCCGATTGCACTTTGCTATCAAGGCTTAATCCAATACCCATGGTTTTTCAAAAATTTTTTTACGAAATTTGATCAATAATAAGTTTAATGATTTAGTCCTGCCAACTCTTTTGTTTTTGGCCCATTTGTCGAGGAGAAGTGGGAGGCGACGGGTGATACGTCACCGGGCCATTATTTGTCGACCATCAAATTATAATGATTGTCTACTTGTGTTTTCGCTGGCAGTATCCATTACATTCAGCCCCCATTAAGTTGATGACCGATTATAAATTAGCAAATGATTGAGCGCACTTGGGGGGTTCGACTGGCTTTTTTATGGAGTATTTAATAAGCAAGTCCGCAGTCGGAACGGGTTGCGATTTTATTTGTTTTCTGCGAATCCTGGATAATTGGAACTCGTCCCTAATTGTTCTCCAACGACCCGTTAACCTTTTTTATAATTGTCTATTTTTTATTTTTTATTTCGACGATTTCTGATTTTTTTTCCAATGGAAGGGTGTAATTTAGAAATGTTTAATTCGGATTTAAAAATATAAATAAATCAACATTACGCCAAAATTAATCATAAAAACTGAATTTTCCACACAATTATTCTGCTTTGGCGTACTTCTTGCAACATTCGAATCTTGCTAAAATTTAATGGTGTTTTGTAATTCCTCCAATGGTTATTATCATTGAAAACATAGCTAGAAAGTAAGATTTGACAATTAGTTTATATTTAGTTAACAGATCTGAATAGCCAGGCCTACTAACCTTAATTTCGGCCACACAACATTTCCCAAAATAAGTAAGACACATGTTAAAAGCAGTGGCGGCCGGTGGTCAAAATATGTGGGGGTTCACCGGATTACAACATTAAGTCATAAAATAAATTAAATAAAGGTACATACCTATTTATAAAGAAGTTCTATTCTCTGTTCATTTTGTTTAGCAAAGACCTCTATCAATGCTTAACACTGATAGTGCGTTCAGTCTGTCCTGGCTCAACGTGTTAAAAGATTTTATTCTTTTTAACGTTGAGAAACATCTTTAGCTTTCAACTGAGGTCATTCCAAAGGTCACGAATGGTGCACAAAAGTTTTAGTAATTTCACAGTCTCGGGAAAGTCTTCTAATAAACAAGTACTATAAAAAAGTTGTAAAATTGATAAAGCGCCGTTAGCTTTTGAAAAATCGTCGCGGGCGTAAATTGCACAGAGTTTACCTTTTAGGTACTGAACTTTATTTAGGAAGTCATACGTTTTAAACGTCACATTGAAATCATGTTCTGGGAAATTTGACCTGTATCGATTTTTATTAAATAGCTCATTATGGTGTTTACCTTAGGCACGGTAGCCTGAATCCAATTGCATTCTGATGTCAACTTTTCCTAAAACCTTTAAGCTCAAAACTTTTTGTAAATGTAAATGATAAGAATTATGTTTTTTGATTTTTTCAGAAAGGTGAGTTACATCAGTAACACCGCTGATTGTCCAAACTGAATCAACATCGTAAATTAAACACGTAAAACAAAATAAACTATTCAATTGATCACATGCACAGAGCTACAAGCTTTGTTATACATTGTTTTGTTAAATGATCGAGTAAACTTCTTCGATCCAGATTTGCACTCTTATTTTATTATCAGTTCAGGTTTTAGGTGGACCGGCATTTTTTATTATCACTTTGTTTTCAAAACTCGACCTATTATTCTTAATGTATTCCACATTCAAACTCATTCTTAATTTATACGTTGAACAAACACAAAAGTAATCATAAATTAGTATAACATGCAATTGATATGCCTTATTAATAATTGATATACAAGATCGATATAACCTGCAATTAAACTTCAAAACTTTCTCAGAGTAAGAAAAGTTTTAAATTCAAGAGACAATGCCTGGCAACGGCGAGTACTGACTGAACTGATAATAAGTAATCTGACCATCACTCATCTCTTAATGACAAGTTTTATCCTGTATGCTTGTATCGAAGAAGCGTAACATTCGCTGAAAAATAGCAGATGGTAAATTGAAACAACGATATCGACAATAATATCAAACATACGCGTTTTAGTTTAACTTTCTACTGAATAAACCGTTCCTTCTGATGTGGTGGTAAAACTCCGAACGCCGTTCTTGATATGGTATTATTTGCAAAGAATAGTATGTAATGGTATGGACCCACGCTTTCGACTGTTCCACAGAATATGCGACAAAGCAGTTAAATTTTGGATCGCAATCGAAAACGAACTGCTACGAACATAGGCACAAGTCAAAGTCGGTCTGCAAGTTAAGCGCGCTTAATAAGTAGGTACCTTTTGAATGAGATATTATAACCGAACCGAGTTTCGTATTGTGATTAGCCATGTCGGAAATCTTGTTGGTTGTTCGGCGCTCGGGAGCACATATTAGCTGGCCGCCACTGGTTAAAAGATTTTTTCTGTCAATTTTGATTTTATTTGACCGAGGTATCTTGAAACTACCATGTTTAATTTTTTGAATCTCTGAGTCTTTCAAATGAATTCTTTCATTAAACCTCCACATTTCTATCAATTTCCAGACCAGCCCACCATAAACCAGACGTCCAGCAACGTGGTGGATGGCATTAATCTGGACGACATCAAGGAGTTTGCCAAAGCCTTCAAACTCAGGCGCCTGAGTCTAGGTCTGACCCAGACACAGGTGGGCCAGGCCCTCTCTATCACGGAGGGGCCGGCCTACTCACAAAGCGCCATCTGCAGGTAACTATCTTTATTAATATTAAAAAATCATAGGCTTAAGTATAAAATTTAAGAAAAATAAAAGTTTGAATTGTTAGAATTTTTGTTCAATACCCGAAAAAAATATTTATGATTATTTTAAATGTAATAATTTCGCATAGTGTGTCTGTCAAATTCAATTAAGTCTAACAATAATGAGTTCTATATTTAACATTTTGAAACTTTCGGGAACAATTTTATTTCAAAAACTAAACAAACTTGTGGATGATGCCATTTTTAATTACAAGACAAAAATCTTTTTATTTGATGCCGAAAATTCAGGAATCGATCTTTCGTGGTGAAATTTTCTTAGCATTTTCGGCTTGTCTTTCAACAAATAAATAAGATTCCAAAATTTAAAACCAAATCTCGAATAGAACTAGGTAATTATTAGAAAATATCATCTTCACTTTTTTAAAAAAAGGACGTTTATCAGTTCTACTCCTCAACGGAAAAAAAAAACCAAAAGAGCTACTTGCACAACCGTTGTTCATGGGACGAGAAAAACTAATAATAAATAACTGGGGTAATTAAATAAAGGAGCGTATACATTATAAAACAGTTAAGTTGAAGCTACCATTGGTAAAACAGTAATTAGAAACGTTTCGGGGCAGTTATTATTCTGTTTATTTGTAATTGTTTCAAAAAGTAAGGGAGTTCGCTTATTATTGTTTGGCGAGATTGTATGTGGTAGAGCCAAAAGGCCCTAAAAGGAAATGTATATGGACAAAATAGCTGATATGCGTGAAAACAGTGTGTGTATACATAATAATTTATGATTTGTAAATAGTTTTTTTTTAAATATTTTTGAATTTCGCAGTTCTATAAAATGTTAACCCTCTTATTATGTACAGAAAAGCACAATTCAATTTTGAAAAATTTTAATGAAAGTGATCCACTTTTTCGTTCGGCGCATAAGGAGTGCAAGTGTTTATGCTAAAGAAATCATCATATTTGAATTAAACAGCGTTTTTTTTTGTTTTAACTAGTGAATATGATTCAATATTAACACACCCTACATTTGCACTACTTATTGCTGAGACGTTGTTAGTCCAATCTAGGCAAATCCACATCTTCTCATAAAAGAAAACTATTAAGTAAGAGTAAGGTAGAGGCTAAACTGTTTGTATTTACTTCGTCCCCAGTGCCCTGGCTTCGCAGATGTTTGCTGCGCAGCTATCCTCTCAGCAGTCAAACATGTACGTGTTTGGATATATTCTTATTATTCGTAAAAAAAACCCCAAAAAAATATAAATCAATAAACATCCCCCTCCTATCAGTTGCATACATATTTGCATATTTTGCAGCTAACTTTGTGTTTCAGATTGCATGTAGTTATCAAACTAGTAAACAAGTATTTTCCTTATATGTATCATTTGATTTCTGAATATTTTTTAAACAATTTCTTTTGTCTATCTTATCTAGTTTCTCATACATTACTGTTGTCGAAAGCCAGGGCATTGGCATGCGAAGCACATGACTTAATATTCTTTACTGTTACATACATCTTTATGACCGGGTTATTGAATAAGGCATCCAATTGTCAATGTCCTGAGCTTTAGACACCGCTTCATTAGAGATTAGAGTCACACGGAACATTTTGTTTTTGTTTATTTTGTTTTGTATTATTTCTAATTAACCTTTTCTGTATATTCAGATTTGAAAAATTGGATATCACACCAAAAAGTGCACAGAAAATCAAACCTGTCTTAGAGAGATGGATGAAGGAAGCTGAAGAAAGGTTAGTGCAGTGGAAATTCTGCCTAAAATTATACTAGTTCGCTTTAAACTATCTGAATATTATCATTGTTATCGAGAATATGAGAAAAATTGGCAATAATATGAATGATGGATCATTTTTTTTCTTTCAAAATTTAGCTTGGATTTTAAAATAATAAATTGTAGATTATTTAAAAAGATAATTATTGAAATTGTTTCTAATTTATGGCATAATTTCTGAAGTACTCAGAAGAAATTCAAGCCCTAACAATAAAACATCATTATACTGACCTTTCAATAAATACAGAAAACCACCAACAACATATTAAAAACTGCATGCTTGGTGATATAGGCCGCTATTACAATGAAACCACTGAAAATAACTACTAAAATATTACCTTCATCATGGAAAAATTTATAAAAATTCTACGGAATAAGTACGCCAAAAATATATTTAAGCCAAAAAAACCTTAAAATCTCTTTTTAAGGTATTTCAGAATTGGAATATCACAAGGTTCAGAACTGAGTCCTATTTTGATAAAATAATATATAAATACTATTGTTACTGTTGTCCAAATTAGAAAAAGCAAAATTTCTAGTAAATTGTATAAATAAATCTTTCTCACATCCTCTCTGCTAAATTAAGTACCCAAAATACCTTCGAACACAAAGGTTTTTTTGTCAGTAAACTCATTAGTGAAAAATAATTTAACTAATTTAATTTAATTTCACTAAGTGTGAAACTTAAATATGTTTGTGGCGGCCTGTATTTTACCAAGCAAGTCCCCAAATAAAATTCGTTATCCTTGTATAATGTGTAATGTTTGACCACTCATGTAAAGTGAGGTTGTCCGTGCGTGCAGGTACGCGTCTGGCCAGGGGCATCTCACGGACTTCATAGGGATGGAGCCGAGTAAAAAGAGGAAGAGGAGAACTTCCTTCACCCCCCAGGCCTTGGAGCTACTCAATGCCCACTTCGAGAGAAACACACATCCATCAGGTCAGTTATATATACCTACCCTCTTTTTTGTACTCCTGGTAGACCTGGTTACAAATCGTCATCTTAGTTAGCGTAAAGAGAACTATTTAGATGTCTTTTCACCAAATTTCTTTGGACAATTTTAAAAAATCAGATAATATAACTGTACATAATATAAAATGGATGTAAGAGCATCAGAACGGAATTAAAAAATAAAATTAATGCGATCAAAATAAATTATTTATAAATTCGACTATAGATTTATGCACACGGTGGTGCAAAAGTCCTCACTCGATTTCTTAAGGGAGTATCTTTCTGTGTAAATAAATATAATTATAACATAATATTATTCAGAGTTGAGAAGTATTATACTAGCGATCCATGGTTTGATAACGTATATTCTGCATCTGTTTACTTCACAAATGTTAAAGTCGTGATGTCCAATGGGTCATAGGGTGACGGTGTATGTCATCAAAATTTCAATTCAACACACTTCCAAAAAGTGAGATAATGTCATGAAAAGGTATGAAAAAAAATTAGTTTAAATAGGTTAATAAGTTATATAGGTAACTATTAAACCTAGTTATTGTTTCATCACTTTAAATGACTCTATATCACTTTTTAAAGGTGTATTGAATTTTCATTTTGATGAAATATCATGGAACCGTCTTGGTTTACTGCGTAACGTTGATCAACCCCAGCTCCTGCAATTGGTCTTTATCCCTAGCTTTTATTGGAGCTCCTGGGCAGATACTGTAATTTTATCAAGCATTTGAGAGTGAATTATTATTAGTTGAGTCTTTGCCAAGGGAGAGCTCATTTAGACTTATTTTGCATCTGATAGCGGCACAGAGTAAACAAGACAATGAATAGTAGCAATTTTATGTCTAAATTGTAGTTTATGGTAACGGAGATTTATTTTAAATACATGTTTATTTATTATTTCTTTTACAGGGACTGAAATCACTGGCCTAGCACATCAATTAGGATATGAGCGAGAAGTTATAAGAATATGGTTCTGCAATAAAAGACAGGCCTTGAAGAACACCGTGAGGATGATGTCAAAGGGAATGGTTTAAATCGACATTAACTTTGTGATGCTGTGTTTAGTTGCTAAGCAACAAGTATTGGTGTATATAATAAACAGTGAATGTGATAGACACAATGGAGTAGGATAAAATTGCCTAAAATATTGAAGTGCAAATAAAATATTGTTTGAAAAATGCTGTCCAGAAAGATTTCCGTTATTTAACCAGCATTACAACTGATTATAAAACAGAAGAGCTATATTATAAAAACCGTGTATGTTATAAACTTGGTATATTATGATAAATATGAATGTAACATGTTCAGAATCCATTCAATCCTTGATTTTCTATTGTTCTTTTTTTCGTGAATAATAGCAGTTGTCATTGTATGTAATACTAATTATTTTGTAGATAAATGATTCATTTCACTCTAGAGTAAGAAGGCCTCCGGTGAATAAATGAGTTGGCGTTTTGAGAGAACTGATATGTACATAACTATATAATTATGATTAATTTTTCCTATGTTTATTGAGATATAAATAATGATGTATTATATATGTGTAGTCATTTGTTAACACATGGTGGAAATTTCAGTAGATTGAGTTACTGTATACGATTAGTTTATAAAGTAATCACACTATGTGTAAATATTATAGCTGTCACAAAACTGATTCATAGAACAAAAATATGAAAAAAATCAATCTTAAAAGATTTCATTAACTCTCAATAAAACCCCTTGTAGGTACGTACTTTTGAAGATGATGACTTTCGATAATAAGTGTTGTAACTTTTCAAAGTTAACTTCAAACTTCTAAATGTCCCTATTGTGTTGAAAAATTAACGTCTCTTTATGAATACACATTATATTTAATTGATTGAAATACTAAGGTATTAATTAAATTTGTAATTTGTTTTGAAAGAAAAATTCCGTTGTTTTTTTTCGGACAGTAATTAAATTTTGATATTGGATTATTACGTAGTGGCGGTAATTTAATTATATAAATGCATTATTTGCAAGCGATGCTTCAAAATAATAAGACGAATTATTTGTTTGCGTACGTAGGTACATACGCAAATTGAACCACAATAAATAGTTTTGTCCGTATAAAAATTCATTTATTTCAAGAAAGGCATAAAAATACAATATAGGATTGAATCACCGATACAATATTGTATTTTTATGCATTTCTTGAATGAATTGAGTTTTCATATGGACAAAACTATATATTTATACTGCGTATCTACGGGCGCAAATAAATAATTCGTCTTGATATAATTATAACGCGTATATTCTACGTGTTCACATATGGCGTTAATTAATTTATTTTATTAAAGTACGTTTTTTGCACAGTATTGTTTTAAAATATTAGGACAAATTATTTGTTTGCGCCTATACATACGCCATATGATTATGAATAAATAATTTTGTTTGTATACAAGAAGAAGAAAGGCATACGAATACAACATTGTATCCATAATTCAATCCAATATTGTATTCGCATGCCTTTCTTGAAAAATTTGAGTTTTTATACGGACAGAACGAATTATAAATAATAAATCTTAAGATTGTACAGCATAACTTGCAAAAAATCGTATTTAATGAAATAATTTAATTAACGCCATCTATGAACGCGTAGGTTATAACAAACGTTGCGTTTAACCCTGGTGTGACTGCTCTAATCAGTGAGCTGTCTAAACAATATTGACGACATATATATTTTCAAAATATGGTTGAGAGGGTGGTTTTAGAATTTAAAAAATAATTAATCATGTCCTTTCAACATTTTTTAAACTTTCCTTGTTTTACAAGCAAAGGGTTGGTTTGAGCAGTGAAATCTTTTTAGGTACATTTTTTACAATCTCTGTAAGTAAATATACACATACATAAATTATTATAACTATTAAATATATTGACCAATGAAAACTATTTGTGATCAAAATTTCTATTGTACAAAATTGAAAAATAAGTATTTTCGGCTGTTGAAAAATTATATATATTGAAATTACTTTTGGATACAAGTGAAAAAAAAATATTTTGGCAAATTAATCAAAATGTTCGGCAAATCATTCGAAATAATCATTGGTGAATTTTGTAGGTAAATTTATGAAATAGTATTATACATAAACATTAAACTTTATTGCAAATAAGATTTCTTTTACAATTTACAACACAATGTAATAGTTACTATACGATAGATTGATCAAAATTACACATTTTAAATTTAAAAAAAAATAGAATAAATGGATATCTTTGAATGTTATCCTTCCATTATTTAATGTTCTCATTACACAATGTTATTAATAATTGCGGGTATTTTCATTTAAACTGACAATATAGGTATTATCCTCATCTAAAGACATTTATAATTTATCACTACGTGTCTACCTACTTAAACTTTAAAACAAAAATTAAAATAAAATTATTTCAACAACTGTAGCAAACTTCTGTAGAAACATATACATACCTATAGGGTATATTTATTGTTGATTTTTAGTGTGAAATTTTTCATCAAATTACTGCGTTGGTTTCAAAAAATTATGACGTTTGAAATTTTTCATCAAATGACTGCGTTAGTTTCAAACAATTATGACATTTGTTTTGTAAAAACGCATATAATAAAAAAAAATTGTAACATTATTATTTTGTTATTCAAAAGTAGGTAGATCATTATCTACACATTTTTTTATTGAATATGGCATGAAAAAATTTATTTGTTTGTACTCTGTTAAAGTTTGTTAACAAAAATCTTTTTTGAATACTAAGAATATTCATTCGTACCGTAGATGACACACTTTAGTTGCGTTGCAAGAGTTGCGGGCATAAAAATATCCGGTATACGGTGGTGCGCACACGAGCAACGCGACAAAAGGGAGACATTTTTGTTTCCAACTGTCGCCACAACTAAAGTCTCTCGTGTGCGGGTGGCCTTAGTAAGCTCTTCCTTTTTCTTAAATCGTTACAAACATTACGCATAAATTGTTATTTCTATAAAACAAAAAAATCAGTAAGGTACAAACAAAGCGAATACAGAACTTTTCGAAAAATATGCTTTACAAATAATGAAAACGGTACATTTAGTAGTGAACAAAAAAATTATCCAATTCCATCTTATATTATAATTTCTAATTGATTACCTACTTTCAAATGTAATGCCAGCAGAACTAAATTCACAAAAAAAATTCACATAACAATGTTTCAGATGTTTTCAGATTAAGTTCATTTCTTGCAGCTGACCGACGCATGAGCATATAAAATAATAAAAAATTATGATAACATATTCCAAAATCAATTATAAGAAGCAGTTAAATAAATGTCATTGTAATAAAAATAGTAGGATGTTTTTAATTTTTCTTCCTCATCCCATTTAGCTTAGAAATTAAAACTAACTTCGCAGCGCCGGATTTAGGGGGAATTTCAAGAGAGGCGCTGGCGTCACTTCTAAGAGGTGCAAAAACGGTATTTGCAGATACAACTTATTTTTTACATATAAAAAAAAAAACAAAGCTTTCCCACAAAAAATACTCGATGAATGTGTTTGGGAATAATATTTTCAAAGAAAAACAATTTTTACTGTGCAGGTTAAAAAATATCCCCAATAATATGTTGAAAATGCCAGGAGATCATAAAGTGGAGTTGATGAAATCTTGTTGTGCGGTAAAATCAGTGAAAATTTTTCTTACAGATTGAAAATGAGTTGCGATATCAGGACCAGGAGAACATAAAACAAAATCAGTTACGAGTATTCCAGTATTTGCAATGGTAAACCATTCCCTGTGTCATTTATTATTTACTAGCTGACATCGTCTCGTCTCAACTTTTCTCTACTTTCGATAAATATAATATCCATGTATTTTGTGTAAGACCCTACCAAACCCCGTTGCATGATTAAGAAGAACTAAGCGCACAAACAGATAGATGCGGATAGTGACTTTGTTTTATACTATTTAGAGATATTAATGTATTGTCACCATTACGAATTTACTAAAAGTTTTTCAGGAAACGGCCTATAATCCCGTTTTAGTTCAGTATGATCTGGGATGTTCCCGAAGATTCCAGACTATGCCCGAACATTCCACTATATTTCAGAATGTTATGGGATGTTCTAAAATGTTCTGGACTATTCTAGAAATTTATAGAGAGAAAAACTTCTTGCCCTTAAATCTTCAAAAGCACACCCTTTTTAGCGGCACGCATACTGTACAGTTACTCTTATAATACATAAAATATTGATTACTAAAGGTACGAGCCGTTTTAAGAGTACATTTGCAGATATACAGGGCCGGCCCTAAACGGGCGCAATTGGAGCAGTTCGCTCCGGGTGCCAAATCACCAAGGCGCTGATAATACCAGGTATAACAAAAAAAATTAAAGACATATACTTTCTATGTAAATGACTACGAGTAAATATAATAAGGAGAATAATAATTAATATTTTTCTGATATTTCTTTGGTAGTGCAATAAAGGGTGCGATGACGTTTTCCTTTTAGTTTTATAGTTTAGAATAAATTGAGGTGAGACATCAGATTCTTAGGCGAACATGCAAAAAATGGGTTGTTTAATATTTAAAATCGTGAACACTCAGTCGTATTATAAGAACCTTGTTTTGAGCAGAAAAGAAAGGAAAGTAGCCTTTCCATATTTCTGTGCTTCTGGTATTTCGTGGTTGCAAAGTAGTTGTTGAAAATTAATTATTTTTACTCGACATTAGCGCCGCTGCGGAATTTGATTCAAACTACTCTTCCGACTTCGACGCTACGTATACCGAAAACTAGTAGACCTCTCGCAGAGAAGTCTTGAAGTAGACATTAATAAATTAAATTATTTAAATTTAGCTGGGGTGTGCGCATTGCTCGACTTTTCTTTACTTTCTATAAATATTATTATGTAATAACCTTTCTGAATAAATTCTCTAAATGACAGAGAAAAGCCTATAAAAATCCGCACAAATGGACGCGGAAAGCGACTGTTTTGTACTATTAAAAGATTTTTGGCAAGTTACCTTCTCGCGCTCTTGTCCTCCTGGCGGAATCTTGTAGCACGTCCTTCCTAATTAGTTATTTAGGGTCAATTTGCATTTTATAGTGCCATCTATCGATACAACGCATCATCATTATTTATTAAATGAAATTTAGAATTTTAACAACAAAAAAATTGTTAAAGTACAAGATGTAAAAGGTTTCCAACAAAGATTAAGAGATGTCTCTATTGAATAAAAATTAACAATAAAACTAAGAATAATTTGAATCTTTTATCTACAAAGTATTTTTATAGTGGCATTTGACGACATCATTTTTTTATTTGGAAAATGCAGTATACATATCCATATATGAATCCAAACAAGAAAAATGTAATAAGAGAATAAAAAAAAAATTAAAAGTTTCCAATAAAGTTTAAGAGATTTCGCTAAAAATTAAACATTTGTACTACTGCCATCTATGTATAATAACGTTAATTACTTTGACATTTTATCAAAAACCACAGTAGTTTTTTTCCACCGTAAAATGGTTACTTTGTTTGTCGGTAGAATATTATGTAATTAAATGTGGCCCATAGTTTGATTGGAAGATTTTAATTATAATAATAAATGTTTTTTGGGCAATTTTAAATTGTTTTGTAGATGGTTTCGAATTGAAGTGGTTTACAAAAAAATAAAATTTTAAGAATGTTTTTTACCAAAAACGCCTTTTTAAAAAGTCTTATTTTTTGTGTGAGAATAAGGTAGAATTTGTTTGTCCAATAGGTGACTCGGATAATGAAATACATCTATTAAGTTACTATTTATACAAAAATGTTAAGTAGATAAATAATCATAAGAAATTAATTTCTAATGCATGTTTTGGGAAAAGTGAAAAAGTGACAGTACTTAAAATTTTAAAATTACTGTTATTATCTTTATTTCTAAATAATGATATTCCCACTGGGATTCATTAATATCTACTCTTTATTTATAATTTTATAGTTTAAATAAACTTAATATTTTAGAATGGACTAGCGCAGACCCGTGAAAAAAGGGGTTAAAAATTTAAATTGTATAAAACACAAAATCAAAATAAATAAACGCATTTATTTGAATATGATTAAAAAAATACATTATTTACACATTTAAAAAAATAATGGGACCGAAAATCGAATCCCGACAACCACCGACTGAATTTAACGATCGCATACATTTTAATTTATTATAATACACTGAAAATCACGGGATATTATAATTCCAATTTTAAACACGCTGTGTTATAAAAAAAACTGAATATTATATTATTGGTAGAAAACGATTATCGCCTGTCTGAATTCTTCACACAATGATTCAAAGATTCACTTAATTTCAAAATATATTTGAGTTCATTAAACGTGGAGAATTTCTCTTCACGTACTGACAACCATAATTAGTATGTTTGATAAGATCAAGGTTCTAAAATTATACGAATTAGTGAAGAAAGGAAGAAAAAACGTTTTTCAATTTGTATTTTTTGCTTTATTTTCTCTTATCCGATTTTAACATAATGCAAAATATACATTTTTAATAATTAGTTTGATATTATTATATTAAACTAATTATTACCTACTTGTAACATAAGTATTAGTAGGTACCTACTTGTAACATAGTATTTGTACCTACTTGTAACATAGTATTAGTATCTAATTGTAACATTGTATTAGTATAGCTAACCTAATATTAAGTTTCATAAATCATCATAGCAATATTAACATCAGAAATATCACAGTAGTAATTGACGTAATTTTTCGTAGGTAATATTAATATCATGATTATTTTGTTATTGGCAAAGTTTCAAGGCTGTACCAGATGCTCCCTGGGCTATCTACAGTGGATATAATGTATATTATGAAAATAAATTGTTGTTGTCGCATTAGACAGAAATTTTATTTTCCATTTTCTGTTATTTACGAAAATAAGACCAAACAATTCAAATACATATTTTTTTAACATTACCCCGCACAGGAGGCCCTGAGGAAAATAATTTCCCTGAGGGCCTATGTCATCTTTGGGGATGCTGTGTGGAAGGTATTTATAAGGATAGGAAGTTCTGGAAAGGAAAAATGTATGAGGGGTTGGAAGGAATCTGAAAGTCGGACGTGAGAGTCCAGAAGTGACGGACATATGAATCCATCCCTACCACTAAGGTGCAAGGCGACATTTTGAGAGAGTCCTGCTGGATAGGTCAAAATATCTCCCTCAACCAGTCTCTCCAATGTCGCCAAACCCCGACAAACCTCACCCCATGAACCCGGTCATCCCAAATAAGTCACCGAACATAGCGAATTACTTGGGGTGACCTATGGCGTAGGTGTTAGTTAGCAAATAAATGATTCGCGGGGCGGCGGTACCCATACCCGCCTCCCTAATTGAATAAAACACCAATTAATCAATTTCAACTCTGTTCTTCGATTACATAACAG
The DNA here is from genome assembly GCF_061612785.1 of Hesperophylax consimilis. Taxonomy (NCBI): domain Eukaryota; kingdom Metazoa; phylum Arthropoda; class Insecta; order Trichoptera; family Limnephilidae; genus Hesperophylax; species Hesperophylax consimilis. Next base: position 8,053,015 of record NC_142845.1, read on the forward strand.
CAAAAGTAAAAAATAATAAAACATAACTTAATGCTAATTTTATAATAGGTAGATAATTTTGTATCTAATATTTATATTAGATTATTATTATTATTTTTTTTTTTTTTTTTAACTTCCGATTTAGTTGTCCGGGTTTAATCTTCCCCAAAGGAAAAACTTAACCCTTCCACTCACTTTTCCACAAATGATCATCTAGTCAATCAACATTATGTAAGTGCATTATATAAGCAAAATAAATACAAAACAATACAAGAACAACACGTCAACTCACCAGAGATCAAATTGAAAATAATTCACCGACTCCAGATATTTTCGTATCAGAGGGTTCGGCTCGGTAGAACTTCTAACAGGGCCTATAAATCCTACTGATCCCTCAACATAAATATTTAAAAAATCTTTTGTTATCCTACATGTATTCAAAATGACCGACTTTTGCATCTTATTTATTATTATTATTATGTATCTTATATCTAATATTCTAATTTTATCTTTAGGTAGATAATCACTACGTTTAAAAATGTTCTCATGATTTTTCACACTATCTGATTAATTATGCCGTGTTGTGCTTCCTCTCTTAGCCAACGTTTCTGACAGGTTCACAGTATCCACCATGAAAGCAGATTTACTTATGGACACTGCAACTCTGTCCGAAATGTTGACCGAGGAAGTACGAGGAAGTGCAACACGGCGAAATAACCCAAATATTAATCGCAATAATACTTTTGGCAGTGAAAATCGCAAAACATTTTTGCAGTTTTAAATGCAATTATGAGATTTCACTTTAAAAGAGGCATTTTACCAATATTTGAAAAAAACATACAAAATCGCATTTATGCTCACAGGTAAATTTAAATAATGGATAAATTTTTTTTCACCTATTTTTTGAAAATCTGACATTGCTTAAATCAGTATGTTCATATCCACGGCAGTAAAAGGGGTCCAGTTTTAAATCACGACGCTACAGCATTTTTGTTCTCTGAAAGTTGAATGTAAAAACGTTTCTAACATTTATTGAATACGAATAAAATATTTTAAGTTAATATTTTAATAAATTTTGAAAAAAAATTGCTTGGTTTCATAAATTTATTTTTATACTTCTTATCTTGATAAATTGACAGATTTGTAATATCCATGGACTGCACGTCCTACGAGAATAGGCACAAAAAACAATAAAAAAACACCAGTTAGAAAAACATTATACAAGGTGTTCGGAAACTCATTGTAGAAGAAGGAAAATGGTGAATCCAATAGAGAACCCCAAAAAACTTCTTGTGTTCATTTTGAGCAATTCAATTTTATTTTTTACATTGTGATAAAATGTGATTTCTCGAGTTTCCTGCTTATACAAAGATTTTTCAGACATCGTGTATAATCACGTCTCTAATCCTCAAATTCTATATCAATCCCTAAAAACATCTTAGATCAAATCTTGAAGTTCCCTCGATTTATTTTCCACTGGCTCTTTTGTGCTAACAGGCTTGAATCCTCTATTAATGGTAAATCCCCTTTTGGCTCTGACCTCTAGGACCTCGACTGTAATATAGCCCATGAAGCCGAGGAGCAAGATGAAGGTTGAGATGTAGATGAGGTGTGAAGCACGGGCGTACGCCGAATAGCTGTACACTATCACACTTCCGGTGGATTCCCACAGGCGGAAGTTGGCGAAGGAGGCCTCCTCGCGACCGGGAAACAGGATACCAGACATGGCTGAAATTTAAAAAAAGTTATTAGTTATCTAAGCGTCCGAAAACAGGTTCCATCACAACAGCTTTTAAAAAGGTTAAGACCTTTAAAATCCAACACCCGGGCGTCGCGTCGTTATATACATTAGCGACAACAACAATATAACAAATTATGGCATATTATGGTTTATAGTAGCATTTTGAGAGGATTCTTCAAATATTTTTTTAATAATTAAGTGAACGAGGGGTAAGGCTCGACTAGCAAGCTGGACGATACTCTCAGTATCGCCCAGGTGTAGGACCACTATTCAGAATTGAAACGTGGTTTCAAATGGCTTTGACCGAGTTCGGTAACTAGATATGAATATCCACTTTCCTATTTCCATCTCCTTCCCCTCCCCACTCCCTTCAGCCTCACAACATACCACAATTTGAAATGCCATAGTCTCACTGGCAGTTGGGACTCTCAAATAAAAAAAAATTGATTGTACGTTCCGTTTCTGGTTTAAGATGTGCACTCTTGACATAAAAAAATTCAATAGTAAAATACAAAAAAAAAAAAAATAGTAAGTTGAGGGTTTTAATATTGTTTAATTTAATGTTATTACTTGGTTTAACAGATTGTTTTCACTCACGCAAGGACAATCCAATAGCAAAAACCCGCATGAAAAACACAGATGCAAAATACACACAATAGAAACAAAGAGATCCAAAAAATATACAAAATGATGAAAAATACAAATGAAATTAAGAAAAGAGCGTTAAAAGAAAAAAAAAGAAGATTAATAAAAGAAATCGGAAGAGCGTTCAAGAAAATAGCAGGAAAGACTGTAAGCAAGTATAATGAGAAATAATATATTTAAAAACTTGTAGAATTGGCAGATTCATTGTTTCATATATATATATATATATGAAACAATGAATCTGAATATATATATGGAATACGATAAATATATTTATGGATATCTATTAATAGATTTATTTTCCTAAAACTATTGGAAAAAATATCACTATCTTCTAAACCTACGCTCAATATCATTGAAGTCTATTATCTCGAAGCTGATTGTCTATATAAAATGTTTACGAAAATATTTCTTCGTTTTGTAAAACTTCGATTCAGCCTTCAGAACCATAAGAAAAATATGATATAAAAAGGTGATATAATGATCATGGTGTTAAAAAGATCATTTAATGATGACATGGTGTTAAAAAAGATCATTTAATGATGACATGGAGAAAATATGATATAATGACGACACGGAGTTCAAAAAGATGATATAATGATGACATGGAGTTAAAAAAGATGATTTAATGATGACATGGAGTTAAAAAAGGTGATATAATGATGACATGGTGTTAAAAAAGATCATATAATGATGACACGGAGAAAAAATGATATAATAACGACACATAGTTCAAAAAGATGATATGATGATGACATGGAGTTAAAAAAGATGATATAATGATGACATGGAGTTAAAAAAGGTGATATAATGATGACATGGTGTTAAAAAAGATCATATAATGATGACACGGAAAAAATATGATATAATAACGACACGTAATTCAAAAAGATGATATAATGATGACATGGAGTTAAAAAAGATGATGTAATGATGAAATGAAATTAAAAAAGATGATATAATGATGACATGGAGTTGAAATAACATATTTTGAAAGTATCTAGTTTTCACTCCAGTTCAACTAAGATACCATATTTATTGGATGGTATTCATTCTGATGGATCGCATTCTTATACTATAAGTAAGTTCACTACAATTTATCGTCAGTCACCACTACTGAACATTTTCGTTAAACTAGAAATTAACGTTTGAGAAGCGTGGGAATTGGAATATAGATATATTCGAATATTGTAATATGTTAAATTTTGAACAATTACAGTCCCGATTATCATCTTGAGGCTTATGTAGGTGTTCTTCCAACAACGTATTAATAACCATTTTGAAAATGTTTGATTACATTCACCAGAAGAACGGAAGGTAAAATTTACCTTACTTAAAGTACAAAGACAAGTCCACAACACAATGTGGGTTCATTTCTTCAGTCTTAAACCATTTTTCACCATTTCTTTCCTTTCAAACCTCACCACTTTATTTACCCTAACAACATTCCCCAAATTTTAGACATAGTACCACTATTTATGCATACACTGACTATGGTCAGTGCAGGAATATTTAACGATATCGTATAAAAAAGCTACCATAAGTCCAAATAAACTTTAAAAAATATATTTAATTAAATTTTGAAATCTGCAACACAATATCTTTGCGGTTGAATTAAAAATTAATCCGGTATGATAGACCATTTTGTAAATCAATTGCCGTAAGTAAGAGATTATAAAAAGAGCTTTATATAATCTCTCTGACAGAATACCGCGGAAAGGTTCTAGCGACTTGCTTAAAATTGTAAACTCTCGACACTTACCCAGAACAAATGCCTTGAAGGCATTATTAATTTCTACCCTGGGCTTAAAATTTAATGAACACCCTAATAAAGACCCATCACCGCGTCTTATGGTAGACTTTGTTAATTGGACTTCATTAAATTATGTGTTTTTTAATAATAAAAAACCTTACGAAGTTGTTAATTTAAAAAATAAAACGATTATAGAAATTTACCGGATGAAAAGCAGGGCGACTGCTGTTTTTCATTATTTCTCTGGCTAAATGTCTTGAAAAGGTGAAACAATGTAATGAAAACAAAAAAAAATCAGAAGCGCTTAATTGAATTAAGTGTCAGAGATTTTCTTTCAATCGAGCTTCGTTCTGCAGGATGAAGATATGCAACAAAAGAACAAAATAAAAACACACTCCATTTCAACACCGTATTCCTCACGAAACAGTAGGGTAACACATTCACAGGCTTACATCACACCTTACAATAAGGAATGCCGTTGTCTGGGGGCTTACAAGGAGGTCCAGGAGGAATCTCCGCAAAGAGCACAAGAGCCCCACCCGTTCCCAACCGTCTGGAGCCAGTGAGACTATGCAATCCCCGATCGGGGTACGTTGTGAAGCATAAGGTAGTAGGGAGGAAAGAAATTGAGAAGAGGAACGTTGGGAAGTACCTGGCTATTCAGATCTGGTCATCAAACACGGACAAAGCCATTTCAAGCATCTTTTCCATTCTGATTGGTGATCTTACACCAGGGCGATACTGAGAGTATTTTTCACTCTGGAACGTGCCGCAAACAGATTTGAACCCGAGACCTCCAGCTTGCTAGTCGAGAGCATTACCCTTCCAAGAAGGCCGTCAACCGCTTGCAATATCACTGAGTAGGTGCAATAATAAATTATTAGGACAGGAGAGTGTTCACAAATATATGTTATTCCCCCGAAGGGATGTGGTTCCAGAGCACAGGGGAGAAATATTTTTTTTGGAAGCTATTAATATAACAAGGAACATAAACAAAAGCTATTCATATAACAAAACGTCTGGTGACAGCTAGCAATCTAATTGTTGCGAAATAGTAAGAAACTGACACGTGAAAAATCACAGGATATTGTAATTGCAGGATTTGCGATGTTGCAAGTTTATGTAAAGAACACACCAGAACAAGAACAATTGCTACAGAAGAATGGAACGATTCAATTTTACACAAATTATGTGACCATGTTTGAATTTTTTTGTGAAATAATTTAATTTTGTAAAACGGCTCTTAATTAATGTTTTCTAGGGAAACACAATCAGTATCAACCAAAAACCAGGCGTCTGTTTTCAAACCTTTTTAGCGTTACAAACTACCCTTCGCGAACTTTGTTACATAAGCTCTTCGAGGGAGATTTCAATTACTGTTGTTATTGCTCCTGCCGTAGGATATACAGTTTCACATTTCCCTTAGGTTTTTTTGCTTATTTTATAACAATTTATTAAAATGCTTAGCGACTGTGTTGTATCAATTCATAATTAGATTGGGTTTAATTTGACTTTTTATAGTATAAATAATAAGATTAATTAAAAATAATAATTTTTAAGATTAACTTTTTGAAGATTAAACTTCACTGTAATTTGGATTTAATCATTGAAAAAAAATAATCTAATCCATTTTGTTAACATTATTTTTAATGTTTAATTACAGTATATTATTATATCAGCACTATCAGTAGTAGTAGGTTTAATTCTGGCCTTTGGTAAACATATGAATTTAATTTCTTTAGCCATTTCTGAAATGCTATTTTGAGTTCAGAAAAAATAAAATTTTTAGGATGAATTAACACCTAGGCAATACAAATAATAACATAATATTTACACAGCGCAGTTTTGTGTTCACTTCAACGTACTTTTACATAGTTTAATTTATAAGAAAATATTAACTTTTCTTTTGCCGAGTGGGTTTTGAGAACTACGAGATTAAAACAAATCATGTATATTTTTTCCCCTACTGAGACACATTAAAATTTAAAATCTCCCAATCCCCGAAGTACCAAATTCACAGTCCGGGAGAAATTATTTTAATACTATTAAAATTGGTAGTTCCGTAAAATACGAAATTTCCTGTCTTCCAATATGGCTTTATATCTAGCATTTTACCTTTCACCGGCTCCTCCGTGTAGTAAAATATTTCACTCGCGGTTTTAATATAACTGAATTTACAACGGTCCTTTTACACGACTTAAGCAAAGCTTTCAATGAAATTAAAGTAAACGATAGTAAACCCTCGTGTAAAGACCTAATTCAAATTGAACCAATTTGCTTCATTCCAGTTAAATCAAAATAGATGATGCTTTCTCATCATCAAGAGTGGGATCTACAGCAAGGTTTTTCATAAGAGTACGAGTTTCTAATTTGAATGTCATTATGTTCAATTTTCAATGTCTGCCACAGCCAGCCATCATATCAAGAACTACCTCCTTACGATCCAAGAAAAATATTTAGGTTTATGATGAATATCCAGCCAGCATAAGAATTTCAGGGTCGTTTCGGTTCTTGGAATGCAATTTACACTAACACGATCCAATTTAATTAATTGGTGACTATACATATATGTATACTAACAATAGTTAGTATAAATCGTATTAAATTGCTAATTTTGAGTAATATAACACAGAAGACTTCTACCTAAGATAAACGTGTTCTTTTTTCCTCTAACCTCTTTTTGTAGTTCAATAAGCCGAGCAAGGCTACAGATTCCGAGGATTCAAAGTTTGTATCGTGGAAAGTCTAATATTTACTGCGCTTTAGTTTCTCAACTTTTCGGACTTGCAATGGTGAGAGTAGAGCCGAATTAGTAGGATGTAGCAGACGTAATGCCAAATATTCAAATTTTGTGTAGATAAAAAAATCTATTTATATTTTATATAATTACAGTTGGATTTCATCCCTCATTTCGTAATTTTTTATCGATATTTAATAGTTTTATTGCTTAATTATCATATTCGGTTGGTTAGGTTTTAGAAATTTATTAAAAAGTATTGCTAAGCAAACTCTTTATATACCGAGTGTAATTTAAAAGATAACTTGTTTTTACTAATAGAGCAAAGCAAAATAAAACACCTAAATGTCTCGAAATCACCAAAATTCCGTTTAATTCAATTCATAATACTGTTGTTTTGAAAATGTTCAAATTGATGGAGGGATGCATTCTGCCGGACATGATATTTTTTTTGTCTATTTCTAAATTATATATCTTACTGTCAACTTCGTTTAAATTAAAAAAAATGATTTGCACATATTATATGAATATCATGATGCAGCTATATGGCAGATTTAGTAATGATAATTTTCTATGGTGTCCTCCTTCCATTGACGCCCCACGCTTTTGATTATTTTATTAATGGGTTAATCCAGCCCTGGCCCTGGGAGAGAGGAGGACATAAATCTTAGAAGCTGCAACCAGAGACGACTGCACTGGGACAGATTAGTCGGGTTTGCGGGCTAAACCAATATGGACTGTATATTGCTGGAGAAATTACTCTGAGCGTACTTATATTCTGGCCAGATATTCCATTATTGAATTCTCATTTCATTTTCAACTAGAATCGCGTGTGTATCTAAATTTGAAAAATAATTAGTAATTTAACTTATTTTAATTTAATTTAACTCAAGTAACCGTGGTTTTTACATTTGTCTCTAATTTTAAATACTAACTATTTGCAATTATTCCTTATATATCCCATATTTCCTGTGAGGAGTTGTTAACTTTAAAAAATAAATATTACTGATTACAATATTTCGATTGCTGTACAAATTTAACTGGAGGTGTTGCGCGTTATTATACAGAATTTTATTAATAGCTAACTTGAACCATGTCCGATCAAATTAAATTTATCTCAACTAGTGGTTAAATATTTGATAAAAGATCGGTCCATCGAAAATTAGCATTAACAAAATATCTATGATTTGTTAATTTATTTTGCAAGCATTGAGTCTTTCTGACCCACCACACCATGTCAATGATTTTAATGTATTTTAAATAACACGTATACGTTAAAAACATCTCTGTTTAATTTGTAATTCTGAATCTAAAATAACCCTGTGATTTACGCTTACAAATTAAATCTTTACTGATTCAAGGGAGAGTAAAATTCGAAAAGGTTTCAATTTGAATTACCTTTTTTTATAAAACACCCTTTTCCGGCAGCCCTCGACCTGGTCTTGTCTCAAATTATCGTTTACCTGAAATTTCAGTGTCTGGTTCAGCACACTTCGTGAAACCATAACCCTTTTAACGTCTACTTTTATTTTATTATCTTTTTCAGAAATGCCAATATTTACAAATTTTTATCTGCATTTTATCGATGTTCTCAAGTGTTTATTAATATTATACCGTTGTTTACAACCAACAACTACTGAACAGATATTAAAATGTTGATGATCGTTGGTAGCTATCTCTTTCTGCTGTAAAAAGTGTAGTTTTAAAATGCATAGCCGTGAACTTGTGAATGTATGTAGTATGCAGTGTCAATATACAGAGGTAGTGGAAGAAAGTATCATTGCTAAATTATTACGAGTGAATTGTTTTGTTAATATTGTGTACCTACTTAAAATATCAATTATTCAGCACTGTATATGGCAGAATTTAATAGGCTAAGCGTCAGGTAAATATATTTTTTAAAATTTTTGAAAATTCAAAAATGATTAGGAATCGTCTGTATACGTCATCGTAAATATATGTTTTTATATTAATCCCATACATGAGGCTCTGAGGAAAATAATATCCCTGAGTACCTATGTCATCTTTGAGGATAATGTGTGCAAAGTATTTTTGAGGAGAGGAAGCGGTGAACATGGGTCTAAAAGAGAACCATGTTGTAGGAGGAAGAAAACACAGAGTTCGGCAAGAGTTGTTGAACTCAAGAACGAGCCGTAGAAACGAGCCGTTGTCAAATGACAAATGTTAACCGTGTACATATGTTAAGTACGCGTTTAGCGTGTTCCCCGACAATGCGCCGGTGGCGAATGGATCAATGACACTGGTTCTTTAGATTATCTTCCAATGTACTATCGGTAGAACAAGGAGAGCAAACCCGCCTAATGCCTGTGCTCCAAGATTGCAATTCGTTCATAAAAATAATCCTAGACAACGAATGTACAAGCAATTAATTTTGTTTTTCGCAGACAATATAAACATATAAATAATAATAATTCGTTGCTGGAACACCAACGGGTTAAACAGTGTTGTCACCTCACCACATACTGGAACCTTCGTGTATCCACTGAAACCCTAGGGAAATTCTTCATTTATCCCTTTGACAGGGTGAATCTGGCTCGGGTCTACCACCCGAAGGCCAATTTTACAATAAATCCTTCTAAAATTTTACTGCCACTTACAGTTCCGTAATTCCCAGGATTCAAAATATATATCCCTAACAAGCCAAGGCTAAATGACTATATAATATAAAATGTTCATATTTGTATGGCGCCGTCTGGTGAATTAATCACCCAAGGGGGTGCCTATGAGATAGGAAGAAAATAATAAATGAATATATTGATATGAAAGACACTAAGAAATAAGGTAGATAATATAATCTACCTAAACGGCGAGCAATTTTTTAGCCGCGTCGCGGTCGGTCGTGACTATGATTAAGATTTTTTCAGATAGGTGCGTAAATAACTAATGACTTTATTCCAGGTCCATTAAAAATTTTAATGAAATTTTAGTATTAATTAGTGCGTTTATTTATTTCAGAAAAAAATTAAAAAAATCCAATAGTACGTGGAACAGAGGTAGCGGTATGCCACCAGTTGTAACTACTCGTAAGATATGTTTAACGCGCTTAACCCACCGCTGCAATTGAAAATAACAATTTAAATTGTCGGTGAATGGGTAAGTAAGTAATGTGAAATAAAAGTTCAATAATTTAAAAAAAAATCAAATTTGGTACTATTTCACCTCTCCTACGTAAACTTCAAAATTGGTACTACTTCGTCCCCTCCTACGTAAACTTCAAAATTGGTACTACTTCGTCCCCTCCTACGTAAACTTCAAAATTGGTACTGCTTTGTCCCCTCCTACGTAAACTTCAAAATCAATAAAGTTTATTTTGATAGCGCTACAAATCCAAATATTAACCGATTAAAGTCACATTTTCTACATTTTTTTTTCTTTTATTACTCGCTACTTTTTGTTAATTCGATATGCGTATTTGTTTTCTTTGAATGCTTCACAGATGCCTAGATGAATGCATAGATCGAAGATACGTTTCTGAGACAACGCTACTGGTTTCACTGAACTAGGTCTAGTAAACATCCTACACCCCGTTCGTGAACATATTCTTTGAATGGCTATTCTTCTCTTAAAGCGGTGCTTCATTTTTGTTCGATTAATATGAATATAACGTGTCTTTTATTATTTAAATGTCATTGGATACATGACGTAATTTGTCAAGTTTACTATTGTGGTAATTTTTTATTTTGAAAGACAGTGATTATGACGAAAATATTTGATTTATGGATATTTTCAGTTTCACAAATCCTGAAATTATAATATCCTGTGATTTTTCACGATAATGATAATATAATCCTACTAATTGGTTTGTAGGTTTTATATTAATTCTTTTTTTCTTGTGTTTATATACCTAAGTAATAGTACGTTACTATAGAAATAATAAGTTCTCATATCTGGAAATTTTGTGAGATACAAAATCGTCGGCAAAAAACAACGCCACTCAAACGCCAAAAATCAAATTGCTCCTGAGATATAAAAAAAGCCTACCGGATTTTACATATTTAAGTTCTTTTGCATTATTTCGTCTTATACGTTTTACCAAATAAAACCACTCGACCATGAAGTAACGTTATTTGAGTGTTATCAGATGTTTTTTTTAGAAAAAAAAAGAAATCTCAAGGCAAAAAAGCTTAGGCAAATGATGAAGATGGGAAGCTTTTCATACTAAACATGTTTCTTATTTAATGCTGCGAGTTACATCAAGCCGAAAAAAGTGTACAACAAAATTACAGCTATGAACGAAATGCGATATTTTATTGAATTGAATTCCATAAAAAAGTGAATATTCGCTTGGGTGTTGCGAGGGTGGATATTGTTTTTCCGTCAAAGATATTTTTTTTACATTGGTTTCAATTTACCTCGTGTTTTGCTTGCCGTAAAGAGAAAGACATGTAGATTTGATTTGAGATTTTCACGGCTAAAAGTATTAGAGTGATTTATTTTTGGCGTATTATGCCGCGTTGTAATGCTGTCCAAAACGTTGGCTAAAGAAGAAGGCAGCGCAACACGGCATAATACCCCAAAAAATAAATCCATATAGAAACATATATACTTTATTCACAATGGTTACGAGTGAAACCTCCGCGAAAAGTTGAAAGCTGTCGCGGAGTTTAAAGTTAGAGGTAGCTCACGTGTTTAATATGAGAAGGTATATTTTTAAACACATTTTACGTTTTGAAACTGGCCTCAAAGGCAAACCAAAAAGTTTCCGTGGGAACAACAGAGTTGGACGTAGACTTCGATATTTTATAGATGAAAATAAACTACATTAATATCTGGTTATGGACTTACTGACAAAATTTTTTCGACCAAACGAAATACTAAAACGGCACTCTATCATTAAGTTGTTTGAGTGTTTTTACGAACTAAAAATATTTTGACTGAAAGCTGTTCGAATATTTTTTTTTGGTTGGATAAATTTAACTACTGAAATACCAAAAGCCATTTTAGAGCGGATGAATAGCATATTTATGAAGATAGTGTAAAACTTATTTTTGTGGATTATCATGGAAAGGCTATTCGTATTTTATTTACGTGCAATATTGGACTTAATAATATTGCTTCTTCAAAAACAAAGTTATTGATTCTCTTTTTTGTTGTTTGTTTTTGGGGTGTTATGCCGTGTTGCGCTAACTCCTTCTTTAGCCGACGTTTCGGACAGCGTTGCAGTGTCCATCATCAGGGCAGATCCGGTAGATCCGAAGATGTGTAAATTTTGGTTGTCGAGTTTGTGTTTATTTTTTGTTTTTGTTTGGCCGTGAGAATCTAAAAACTTACCTTATTGATTCTCACTTAAAAAGCTTTGGATGTGGAAAATTTACGGCACTCTGCTTGTTTTGTTGGCCATAATTTGTTGTGTTTATCGTTTTTCTATCACTAAAGATAAATAAAAAATCATATTACGCAATTGATGCCAAAAATTATTTCATGAAATTCCAACATGTCACATTATATATTTTTTGTTTCGAATTTAATGTCTCTGTAAATTAGATAGTTATATCATTTCTGAATGTACCTACATTGAAACGGTTTTAACAAATTAAAGTAGTGTTCAACAACCCAAACATGTCATTTGCCAACGGAGGTTCGAAATGAAACCACAAATTATTACGTCAGGGAATTAATGTGCGGTGGGTAGCACACTTTAGTGACAATGGAATAGACCAAGTTAAAGCCCCATTACCGCAAACAAATAATAATAATATTTGGATGAATTGTACAGCGTCGTTTTTGTGCAAAATCACATCAAGGGCGCTGTAAAAATGTATAATACATTTCAACAATGATCTATGTTATTACTGATTATATTTGGAGAAAATATACATTACCATACTTACCTGGTATGTCACTTAAGATTAACACTTAATTAACATTTAGTAATTGTTTATTAGCGAAATTTAGATAAAAGATTTAGGACATAATTGGAAAATTGGATATAATTTGACTTTCTCTCAGGAATGGTAAATTTAAATTAAGGGTATGACAGCTTACAAAGGTAAGTTTTTAAATTATTATTTTCAATAATTAGTCGCCTGTAATATTAATACAAATTGAAAATATCTCCGAGCAAAAATAAATACCGCCGACGGGAATTGAACTCGCGCATTCTGATGTCCTTTCAGACCGGACATCAGAAGATAATTAATTATTGCTTTTAAAAATGTACTATCCTTTGTGTTATGCATAAAAACCTTGTCTTATAAACATTAGTTTATCATTAAAATAAATGGTAAGTTTTTAATTATTTTACAAGCAATAATTATTCGCCTGAAACACTCATCCACATTGAAAAATCTCCTGATAAAAGATACATGACGCCAACGGGACTCGAACCCGTGTCCCTTCGATTTCCGGTCGACAGCTCTGACCACTGAGCTATGGCGGCTTATCTCTTACCCGCGAAATTATTCAATATATACTAGTGTTTCATTGAACAATTACTGCTTGTTATATTTTTCACCTGAAAACAACCAACTTTATTTTATATGAGAAAGGCATTGTAAGTGCTAACTCTCTCACTAGATGGCGTCGAGACAAATTGTCTACATTTTTTGGTCTTTTAGTGTCTTAAAAACATTAGTTTACCAAAAAAATAATAAAGGTAAGTTTTTAGTTTAGACCTGAATTCTGTTGGAATCTGTTATGGATCTTAGTTACGGAGGAAGTTTATTACATGCCTTCGGCGCAGATGCTCCGAAAGCGAGATCATTGATTTGCACAATGTGCCAAAGTCAGTTGATTAGTTAAGGTTCTTTTAATGGAGCGTTTTGCAGAAAAATGAGTAAATTTCGTTAAATAAGTTTAGTGTCAAATTGCTTAAAAACCACATTTCATTAACTTAAGTCAATTTTCACGAAATGTTCAACATTCAATGTCAAATCAAAGTCAACTGAAGGTGGTTTTACTGTTCTTAGTTCCATGCTTTGCGGTGTCAGATTTTTCCGTCATGCTTATTAAAAATAATCGACCTAGCAGGTTAAATCATAGGAGCGATGCGTGTTCAGTTTTCGATTTGACTATTCAATTTAAATAATATCGTACCTCAAAATATTAATATGGAAACATATGAAATAATCACTGCGGCTTAAAGCCGATGAATCCACCCAGATTTCACCGTTTATCCCATATTTTTAGGTTCTATATAAAATTGTCATATTTTGAAAGGCGATCGCTCTAGACATTTTGCATACTTGCCAGAATATACCAAAAAGTGGTTGAGGACGGCCTTGAGTCTTTGTGGGCGCCACTGAATTACAAGTTTGTTTCTGTGTTTATTTAAAATCTGTAATCAATTTTCTGTTCATATGATCAACGTGGGCACTACAGAAATAATACCAACATTTAATTGATAGAGATACATAAAATACTATTCTATATTACGCTAGGACCGCAATTGAGATTATCATTAGGGACGAGTAGTGTTGTTCCCACAACGATAAATTAAGACCGCTGTTGCATTTGGGCGTGTATGTGGTAACTCACGAGGCAACTGCATTTGAAAGCTTAGTTCGCTTGTGAAACAGTATATCAAAAATTATTTAGCAAACAACGTATTTAATGATATTGTTTTCTATATATATAAAACGCCTATATGGGCTTTTACAAACATGTACTTAATAATTCAGTGGAACATTAATCAAGTTAAATTTTATTTAAAAAATATACAGAACCCATGCAGAAGAAAAATATTATGCTACCCTTAAATGTATTTATTACCTTGATATTTTATTATAGCCTTCTTATAACTATATTCCATGCAGTAACTATATTACATCTATAATTTCTGCAAAAGTGTTGCCAACTGCATGCAATCTAGGAACAAGCGAGTATCTAAATGACTCAGTCCTGATATTATTGTTGCAATTAAAAATAAAGTTCGATCAACTAGTTCTAATTTGCATGTTGAAGGTGTTAAGACTCATCATTATAAATAAACTTTGGCTTTAATTCCATTGGAAATTTAAAAAATAACAGACAAGTAGGAAACTTGTCTTCTATCCATTTTAATTATTTCATCAAGTGGTTGTAATTTATAGTTTTTATTGGTAGACCGAGTTTTTATGGAGCAGGTGGATGAGTTTGTGTATTTAGGAAGCATGTTTACGAGAGATGGGAAGGCTGACAGAGATATTGAAAGAAGAGTAAATGCAGGTAACTCCATTAATGGAGGACTGAACGCAGTTGGCGCGAACAAAAAAATGTCCAAAGAAGCGAAATCAGCAGTCCACAATGGAGTGCTGGTACCTACCCTGATGTATGGAAGTGAGGCATGGAACTGGCAAAGAAAGGATGAAAGTAGATTGAATGCTGTTGAAATGAGATCCTTGAGGCGTATGTATGGTAAAACTATGTACGATCGCGTGAGGAATGTGGAGATCCGGAAAGAGCGCAAGGCTGATTTAAGCGTAATGAGTAAGATCAAGAAAGGGACGCTTAGATGGTTTGGGCATGTAGAGCAAATGAGCGAAGAAAGGAGTGTAAGGAGAATATACGATGCAAATGTGAATGGTAGCAGAAGTCGGGGACGCCCGAGGAAGACATGGTACGACCAAGTGAATCAGATACGTGAGTCGGGCCATGTCAAGAGTCAGAACAATAGAAGAGCATGTATGAGACGATGTATGAGACGATGTATGAATGTGAATAAGGCAAGGAGTGTGTGCCAAGACCGAGTTGTTTGGCGGTCCGTCCTCTCTGCCTACCCCTGCGGAGAAACGGCGTGATGGTTTGTTAGTTAGTTAGTTAGAGTTTTTAGTTTAATGGAATAAAAATTAATAAAACAATAATTGACTTTTTCCACTTATTTAATTTTTTATCATTACCGGTTTCAGCCCATTATGGCCGTCGTTATACTGATTCCACCACAAATTGTCAGTATCAAAAATAACACTGTAGTTTTGTATTATTAATATCTGTCTGCTTGATGCTTCATGGTCCGTTTTGGCTTATAAACCTCCATTACTAATTCATCCGAATCTATTATGTAAGTTTTATCTTCACATATAAGGTCTCTGCTTCCCTTTGTTTTAAAACAATGCAAAAGATTAAAGTCCCACAATGCTACTAACCAAGCTTCATTTTGAAATGTGAAATCATTATCGGCACTCAAGCATTATTTATTTTATTCATTCATCAATAGTTATTCTAATGCGATTAGTTTTCTCTCAGATGAACTTACAACAATGGTGCGCAGTTGAATAAACTGAGCACTGCCATCATTTATGATATGTATTTTATGATTTCGAATGAGCGTTCTTCTGTACCCAGTGGTAAGTTAGTATTATAAGACAGTGGTGTGCCGTGTCAATTTTCAAAAGAGAAATATATTTTTATTTCTCGCTTAACATTCATGATGGGGGGGTAAACTTGCAAGGAACTGCCAGATTAGGAAAGGAGGAGGCGCAAAGATTAAGTAAAGTTAAAGAATTTTGTAGCGTCGGTGTTCGCAATTGCACGCCAATGGGCTAGGAAGAATGTAGAATATAATAGGTGATATAATTTTCCGAAAAAACTATAATTCTAGGATCATGGATTTCCAAATAAACGTTAACATTTTTAGAAAAAAATTTCAAGAGTTCCAACTGTTCCCAAACGTCTGAAGCCAGTGAGACTATGGAATAACTGATTGGGGTATGTTGTAAGGCTGAATGTAGCGGGGAGGGGATGGAAATGAGAAAGAGGAAGGTTGAAATCATTTCAAGCAACGTTTCAATTCTTGATTGTGTTCTTACACAAGAGCGATACTGAGAGTAACTTCCGCCTTAGAACGTGCCGCAAAGTATTAACATATTATGAAATAATATAAATTAATCAAATTAAATTTATTAGTGCACGCCGGGATGATTAAAAACGATTTTATTTTTCTTTTTTGAAACTATTCATATTATAATAAGTGTATGAACCACTTTAAATATATATGAGACAAACCATTATTCTTCTTCGTGATATGTAAAAATAATAAACATTGACATTCAAAGTCCCTTTCGAATATTTCTATTTACACAATTGCAATCTACTCGAAAGATGAAAAGATTCACTAAAAATGCACCATTCCGGCAGCAATAGTTCCAGAGTCTGCAGCGTGAAACTGTTTCATTTCCTCTGTTTATCTCCCAAACAAACAACATGTTTGCTTATTCGTGGCGGTGTGTACACCGCTTTATTCTCTACAGAAGTACAACCAGAAACATAAATCAGCGAGTGTTTCCTCCAAACTACCACATCTGCTTTGTATATTGTGGGTGAACTGTGTGCTAGCTAGTTCTCAAGAACTACAACTAACACCATTCAATTTGAATATACCTGTGGACAAAAGTTACCGAGGGATACCTTCTACGTCTTTTATAATTAATTTATTGGCAAGAGAACGTAGGTTTTTACCCTTGCTTTGTTATTTTTGTTACCCTGCGGTGCCAACAATTCCTTCAGTGGTAGTTGTCTTGTATAGTTTTGGTTGAACACAAGCTGTTAATCTTATGTGTTATATTGTTGGTTTCCACACTTCGCAAATATTCTTTGATATCGATTCAAAATGCAAAAAGAAAAAATAATTTTTTACATCTCTTGTACTTAGGTATATATAAAAATATTAACATAACGATATCATTTTAAAAATTGATCAAACTTATACACCATAATATATCAAGTTGTAAAGTCGGTATCCGCTGTGAGTATAAAACTCGATCCGTCCGACTTATTACAACTGATTGTACTTACCACCTACTAGGTTATCTAGTAGGTACTTCTAAAACTAAAGATATTTTAATATTTAAAAACAATAAACTGTTTGTATCGCGCGGCGAGACCATCATAGAATTAGCACAGCCTTTTTTATAAATAACTGACTGAAGTCCTGTACAAATTTTGTATAAATAGTGTTTTTTTTCTTGTTTTAAAGATCAAGTGTGCAAAATTTTAACTGTATCGGAAAAAATCTATCTAGTTTTAAATATAAAAGTAACAAAATATTTAAATATAATCTTGAATAATTTATTTATTTAATATCTCCTCAAATCCACCAATTGAAGTCTAACGTAATTATTTTCTGCCCAATTCGAATTATGGCGTTTTAAAAATACTATTTAAAGACATAAGAAAAATATCGATTGCTTCTCTAATATTTTTATAAAGGTTCAATAAATTTTGGACAAATTTGGGTAGATACCTGGTAACTAAGATGTGAAATATTATAATTTAACTCTTATGCAGAATAGTTCTGCGCGTAAAGAAGAATTTAGTTGAGAAGAATCGTTGTTTATACATCTTCATCTGTGATGAGAATTCTCCATTAGATAACACATAACAAGTGGCTTCTCGTTTGTCTTCGCTAATGCTTACAGTGATGCTGACGCCAATCGGAGATGAATTACTGGTCAGATTGCAGTGCTTAAGAATAGCGTTTGGAAGAAGAAAATTGTGTGAAAAGTGATACGAAACTTCACTGACATTTCTATAAAAGGTACCTAATATCGAATAAATTCAGTAGGAAAAGAACTTTTTCTTCAGATTTAAAAATGATCCCGACCAATCCATTGGCGTGAAAATAAGAAGGGAATAATCTCATGATTTGAAAATTTGGTAGGAGATTTGGGCTTTGAACTTTTTTTCTTAGGACGACTAATGTTTAGGTACAATGGTCAACAAAATTGTACTACCTAATCCCAAAATAGATCCAATATTCCAATACCTTGGTCACAACTTTCAGCAATGTATTTATAGCAAAAGTAATTCTAGTTCTTCAGATCAGCTGACAATGAGATACCGATAAAATACGCAAAGCACGTCAACTGATGTATATTATGTTCTAAAGACAGTTCGTACTGTCGAATGGTTTGCCCGTTGTAAAGTTTTACGCGATTAAAAAACACAAAAACAACAACAAAATCTGCTGTAAAATGCTACATAGCGACTTCCACAATTGATAATAATAATAATTCTTTATTCCAGGACGTGGGGAGGTGAGTGCAATCCCATACATCCCTAAGAGAGTATAAGCAAATATAATATTTACATCATAGGTATTTTATAAATAATGGTATCTAAATATGAAACTAAAAAAAAAAGAAATAAAAAAATAGATTAAAAATAAAAAAATAATAAAAATGAGATCAAAGCAAAGAAGCACAGGAATCCATCGGATCTAAGATTGTGGGAGCAAGTTACTTTCTTCAATGGTCTTCAATGCTCGATCCTGAAGTCAGACGGGATTCTATGATGATAATCTTATTTCTGCTTTACTATAGATCTTAGATTTACACTCATTCAATTATTTTACTCCGATGATGATGATAAAATGATCGCTATTTTCAGTTTCCTCAATGTTTATTATGATACTGTCCTGAAGACGGATAACTGCAACCTTTTTATTTATTTTTGGAATAACATAATGAGTAAAACCACAAATTGTAATATTTAAAACAAAAAAATCATAAAAAGATACGGTCGCATTTGGGACTTGAATTCAGGACCTTCGCCTTCGTTAAGAGGAATATGAAAGCCAAAAGTATTTTTGTTCTTACCCCTTCCATAATAATAATCACGAAACTCAGATTGTATGTCATGTCTGCGCGAGGCAAGGAATTGTTAAATAATACATTTGCCGTGCGCTGTGAACCTGTAATAGGTAGGAAGCGCCCGGAAAGATTTTGTTCCGTTTCCGCACGTTTGCTAAAACCCTTTTCAACTGATGGAAGCAAACTGCCGGAATTTTGTTGACAACTCAACAACTTTTGTAAACAGCCAACAATTCTCTAACTTTAGAGATTACCGATTAATATAATTACACAGTTTTTTTTTTAGTTATGCATTTAATTTTTTTTCGATATGTTTTTATGTATTTATAATCGTTAAAAATAACAGGAGACTTATTAACACGTAATATGTGTAAGTTAATTTTTAATCTTTTAGTGATATTTTATTTGTAAAAAATGTATGTATTTACTATTTTTTTTTCATGCACAAATCGTTACAAAACAAACACAGTTTCCATTTGATTAAATATTCTTACACACAAAAGACAGGAAGTTGAAGAGTTGGTTCAAATTCATTAAATACATATTATATGTACATACAGTTGGAAGTTGGAACAGTTACAAAGAGATTGTTATAAAAAATAAGTATAAAATTATCGGACAGCAATGCATATATCGCCATTCAAATAGGACCTGCGAAAGAGGTTAAACTACCCTTCCCGCCGGAAGTATTAATTATAATACTTTTAAAAAAAGACAAACATTCCCGAAATGCAAATAACCTGACAATATTTGAAAATCTCCTACTACCATCACAGTAAGCGGAAAATGTTGCTTGTGTCACGATGAAGGACCTACCCAGGCCATAAATTGAACTCACGACGACGGGGTGGGATACAGCCGCAATGCCAAATAAGCAGTTGACCGGTCATACATATGTTAAATATATTTTACGATAACTAATATATATTTTTTTTTACAAAAAGATTTGCTGCAGAAGAAAACCTTACATAGTCTTAGAATATAAAAATCACTTGTTACTGTGTTCGTACACGCTAATCTCCGAAACCGCCCAACCGATTTCAATAAAAGTATATGGTTAGTTCCAGCTTGAAATATATAATAGTTTTAGACCCGATTTGTAGCGCTGTTGTCAAGATCTAAAAATATTTTTTCAACGACGATTTAATTTTTCTGATTTCTCATCCAAAAATACATTCAAACCCAAAATTTAACTTCCCTTTTAACTTCATAAAGGTGGTCTATGGCAGAACAACGTCTGCCTCGGCCCAGTAGAATCATTATAAAAACCATTTTGCAAATGCAATTTAAAAAACAATTTAATCTATCAAATGTCAGTATTACAAATTATCGAGGAATTATAGAGCTATAAAAACGAATTATTAGTAATTATACATACTAATGG
Organism: Hesperophylax consimilis; assembly: GCF_061612785.1. Lineage (NCBI taxonomy): Eukaryota > Metazoa > Arthropoda > Insecta > Trichoptera > Limnephilidae > Hesperophylax > Hesperophylax consimilis. The sequence goes on from NC_142845.1 coordinate 8,073,781, forward strand.
AAAGCATTTTTTCCATGAGACATAAATCATTAATTCAGGTAAATAAGGAATAAAACCATTGATTAACAAGTAGTATTTTGAGATTTATAAAATCAAACTGCGAAGAAAAAGAAGTTTTTTTTCGCTACAACACATCTGTTTTTATTAATAAAAAATGTTTAACTGAGGATTAAACCTTCCTCCCCGGGGAAAGGAGTCAACCATGATAACAACTGAGCCAAATCCCAATTTGATAGGACCGACATTTATTGTGTATATTAACTTTTGTAATGTCATCCAATTTTAGATAAATGCATATATGTCCACTTATGTGCCACCAAAATGCATTATTTTCGACAACGAGTCTACCTGCAGAGTTTCAGCTTGATCGGATGTTCGGGTAGTGGGTTAATTTCCACTTCCAAGAATTCACTTCATTGATACATTCTTTCAAGAAAACGAAAGTGAATTTCAAAAAGATGTATTGAGACTGTATAATATTTTGGTCATGAAAAATAATAATATCGGAAAAAGACAAGCTTACACAATCACAGTTTGAGAACTAAAAATGCTGCGAAAAGTTATTTAAACACGAAATAACCGTTAAAAAAACTAGCACAGATCTGACGTCTGTCCGTTGCCGCGCTCAATTTTTCACTCAAAAAATTATAACGTAAGCGCCAAAGTGGATTTTAATTTTTTGTGAATAATTCAATAAAAAGGAAAAAAAGTTGATCAAGTCAAGTGGTAGCAAATAAACATAGCAATATAAAAGTATTTTTTACAAGTTGTTTCTTATACGAGTTCATAGTAAACTCTTGAAAAAGAAATCTATTTAGTAGTTTATGCTTATATTTTTCATGACGTAATTAACAATTTTATTTTAATTCTGATCAAGCCAAGCGATAGAACAAGCTTCAATGTATCCATAATATATTTTTGGTATTGATAATCTATACCGATTTGTAGTAAAGATGAATCTAAATAGTAATTTCACTTATATCTTCACCTCAAACTATGACCGAAGGAAATATGGCCCTATTAGCTTTATACAGGGTGTATCGGCACTAACCCGACAAACTTTAACCAGCTATTCCTCAGCACATTTGGAGTAAAAAATGTTATGGGCACTTTGCTGTCCGGTAGCATTTTTTTTTCAATTAAAAACAAAAAAAAATAAAATTTCCACACTACATCACTGTCATTGGCATTGCGTTTCGTGTTAAACAGCTGTTATAAGCAAGTGTGTCAAAAAGCGTCTTCGCTCTTTCGCACACACTAAATAATAATAGTTAAAAATGAGACGAATGGTGCCGTGCTTTTCGTTGTGACTGTAAACGTGCGCCAATATAGGTACACACGTGCATTATTCAACGGAATTCGAATAAAATATTTGCCAGATGGGTTTTCAAACTTTATCAAAGGATAAAACAGTGGTGACATGTGGTGAAAATATGAATAATAAATTTTTTATTAAAAAAAAACGTTACCGGACAGCAAAGTGCACATAAGATTTTTTACTCCAAATATGCTAAGGAATAGCTGGTTAAAGTTTGTCGGGTACGTGCCGATACACCCTGTATAGATATTCGTTTAAAATTGCTAATATTATCTTCAATAATTAAATAACTGAAACTAGTTGACAAAATTTGTAAATCTTGACAAAGTGGTAAGAGCAAAATTAAGTTGAAATTTAAAAAAAAAATAGAAACTGACAAACGATTCCACAACGAATACATAATGTTTTGTGAATGTAATAAATCAAGCACCTGGTGCTGTGGAAAAAATATTGGTTACAAGGTAGTACTGATATTTTGATAGGAAGTAAAAATAAAAAATATTTTTGTAAAAATGTGGAAAATCTCTATGCGAAATTTTTTTTAAAATATTCCATGTTAATCTTGGATTTGGAAAATATTTCCTAAAATATTTAGGAATATTTTAAATTCAATAATTTGTCGGAACAAATTCCGCAGTGTTTTGTTTTTACTGTGTGTGGTTGTGTAGAACGCCCTGCTTGCAGACTGACGGTTTTTAAACCCGTGGCTGGAGCAAATTTGCTCTCTTTTCGGAAAAAGAATATAGATTGGCAGTATCGGACAGTGCCACAGTTATTTTAGTACAAACTTTTATCATGTTTAATTTAGGTCGATGTATAATGTATATTAATGTTTAATTATTGAAAAAAACGTTTTGTATTAATTTTGTAATTTATTTGCAATTATAAGCTTTTTTTTTAATATCTCTTGCAAATCTCAAATCCATCCAAGTTTTCCCTTGCGTGGTTGGTTTATCCCATAGTTATATGAATACTAGCAGTTAAAAACCCGCTCCACGGGTTTTTGCTGCTAGGCCCTGCGGGCGGCACTTGCTTCGGCTGCGCCCAGTTTAAGTGATATTAACAACAGTTACATTTAATAGATAGATATTAGGTCATTCACAGAGAGAGGGTGAGTATATATTGTTAAAACACGGAACAGGAAGGAGTTAATGAATAATAACATGCTCAATTTAGGCATAATAAGAATGACAGTTGTTTGAATAAATGAAATTTTACGTATTTGTGATGGATTATTTCAAATGAAACACTATTATTGACTACATGTCTACAACTGATATTAACTGTTATGGTACCTAATATAATTTGCTCATAGGAGACTTTCAGTGCTTAAATATGTGTTACAACCGTCAATGTCTATAAGTTGAATCAATATCGTATAGTTTGTCACAACAATTAAAGATAGTTACAACAAAGTTGACTGAAATAATACATTATTACATATTGATTAATTGTACCCGTGTTTATGGATAAAAGGAGGGTAATTGTGCAATGTGATTAGCAGTCGGTTTAATTAAAAGGTGTGAATTTTACTCCAACTGGTGGTAATTCTTTTCCTAAAACTGTTACTGTATCTAATAAAGTTTAAAGTTAGATTATATATACACCTTCATCAGGAGAGTAAAAATCTATATATAAAGGTAGATTATTACAATATAGCGCCCCTGAGGTGATATCTCACAAAAGCGGCGCCATGCAAATTGTCCAATTAATAAATAAATATAATGTTTACATTTTATTATGTACGTATGCATTGATATACAATGGAAATAGATAAAATAATATTATCCGATTAAACTTTATTTTATTAAAAAACAAATAACTTTTTTAACTTCACTTTATTATATACAACCAATACATGTTTCATGAACGAAGTATACACCGAAGTCAAAAATTAAATATAGATTACAATTGGAAAAAAGAAGTGGAAGGGGGGGGGGAGGGGTAAGAGTAGGCTGGGTTTATAAGAATTAGGAATTACAATATGAAAGACCAGTTAAGTGGGAAAATATTTAAAAGAGAGTTTATAAAAAAAAATTCTTGTTAATTACATCTACTTTTATAAACATGTTCTCTTATTTCTAAAATTTCGAAATTATTTATTTGTGATGCTTTATATCCTGTGTGAAGTATTTTAAGACCTGAAATTTTTTTTTGCATATAACCATAAAACAATATATTCATAAGACAAATAACATTTAATAACGGTTATTCTAATAAATTGATAGTTGAAATACTAAATAAAATAATTAAACATATTATCTTCAAACGGTATTTTTACCCTAGTTCTTAAGATATAAATAAACAATGGCGTAGAATTCTGTTTGTGGATAACGACACTTCTAAAATTATATATGTATATAAACATTCCTGGTACTATTCAACCGGCGTTTTACACTAATAACAGAATGAATAAATATATTCTTAATAATTAATATAGATTAATAAGTAATATAGATATAGATATATAAGTAATATAGATTGCGAAAATCAAACAAAAAAATCAGGAGTTTATAAACTCAATTGGGCTGGATTGTAATTTATTTTACAAAGGTAGAACCAATAGAAACTTTGAAGTCAGAACTAAAAAACATCTCAGGGTTCTAAATGGAAATAGTGAATATGAGTTTGCAAATCATCTTTTGAATCACACTTTCGATAAAAATTCAGGTCTTAAAATACTTCACTCAGGATTAAAGCATCGCAAATAAATAATTTAGAAATTTTAGAAATTAGAAAACATGTCAATATAAAATCAGATGTAATTAATAAGCAAAAAAAAAATTATAAATAATAATGAAAAATGCCATTGCAAAGTAGAACTAAACTTCCAGAAGAAATCTTATTATTAAACACTTGATGTTCAAGTAATTTTGCATATTTAAATATACGCGCCAGTCATTTGATTCGTTTCTTCACCGCCAGAGGGGCGCTCTGTCGGCCACCTAGCCGCGATGCGTATTCGGGTATCGGCCATATTGAATTAACGCGTGCTTTTTTTGTCAAACGTCAAACGTAATCACGTAATTGTGGATAATTTTCACTGTAATGTAATTAATCCAATGGATTATTAACTTTCTAAGACATATTTTCTTCGATATTATCCAAAAATTGTATAAGCAGAAACGATATTTTTTAAGAAATATCGTATTACATGTGGCGATTCTATTTCAGTATGAAATGGTGTCTTAATCTTTAAAGTCTTATTTAAACACAATTTGAATTTGACCAATCACAGGGCCTACACCGTCCAGACGCTGGAGTAATAATATTATCAGATTAGTAGACCTGCCCTAAGTGATTAAAAGCGTATTATCCCCACTCCCCATACCGGTTCCATTGGAGACGGCTGTGCTCGCGTATGGCCTCAAGTGAAATTTGAAAACGTGACGTCATCATTCTTGTGCGAACTATGGTCGAGGCATCATCGGTTCATTTTACGAAATAACACGGCAAAATGTTGACTTGTGATATGAAAACTTGTAAAAATAGATGTGAAAAAAGAGAATAAACCCAATTGTCGTATTACATTCCATAAGTAAGCATTATTTTACTTTATTTTAAGCTTATTCACACCGTATTATATGGATCAGTTTTAGAAACATATACTATCACATCACAATGTAGCGATTCTCAAGTGTGCTCATCGTTGTTTACTGGGGTAAGTAAATTATGAAACATTTGTAAAAGTGTCTTAACTAAATACTCTGAAACTAACTACGATTCTGAAAATAGAAGCTGCCTTACTTTGCCGAATTTGGACTTCGTAAATTAGTTCATAACGTGGCGAGTAATTTGCGCTCCCATGTAAAAATGTCTATTCATTCAAAAGCAGATTTTACTTTTAAGAACTAAATGGTGATATTATAATGCGAGATGCCTATTTACTGTCAGATTGATTTATCGACGAATCACAGTCAGCCTTACCCCCTTCGTTCTTCAACAGTTGATTTTACCCCTCGCCATTATCTTCTCGTCTATTAATTCCTATGTCTGTGGTTTATCCAAATATAATAATAATAAGTGTTTTGTTATCTTTTTTGTAACAGATAATATTGTAGACATATTGATACCCTCACTGAGATTTCATTTACAAATCATTTTTCTCGCGTTGGTTTTGGTTTCAGGCCCGGCCTTGGCGATGTCATTTTCTTCAGAATGTTGGGCTCAATGCTTGTGTGGCCAATTTTTGAAAGTCTGATTGAACTCTGCCCTCATGTATCGTGACATTTTGAGATAATCGTGAAATTTTCAAACTTGTTAATTTTTTTAGGTACACACCAAGAAGAATAGTAACATTATATAAACCCACTTTAAAACAACATTTAGTTTTCTTGCATCGATTAATTTATCTCTAAGAAGTGATCCCGTTTAGTTTCGAATCCGGAAAGTCGAAAATCCTAGGCTTAGGTAATTTTAGGCGTACACAGTTCGCGACGTCTATCCGCCACGAATTTCAAAGTGGTACTGGCACAATCTTTCATTCTTCTTCCTTAAAATAAGAACTGTCTATATTTCATTAGTTATAAATATAATAACTTATTAAGTCCCCTTTGTATTAAATTCACTCTAACAATATAGAAAGAGTTCAGTACAAATTTATCTGGTTTGTAAATTTTAAGCTCAAAATTCCAATTGAATACATTAATTATATCAGTTTGATGAAACAATTGCATATAATAACGCTGTCTGACAGGATAATTATGTCAGATTTAAATGACAGCCCTGCCATCGTTGCCACTATTAAATACAATGTTCTGACTGAAACACAAGAAAAAATGTAACATTCTTCTGCAATACATACACAACCTACTATCAGACACACTCACTAACCAATAGGATGCACGATCTGGGCAACAAATTTTGAGGGACTATTGACATCGTTACTGACTCCATTTAAAAAAATCTATTCCAGCACTTTGATGAATCTTACAAATTATAGTAGCGTTGGTAATGTAGTTTTATTTATTTTTTAATGTTGAATTGTTAGTGTTTACATATTACTTTATTTAAGTGTTACGTGTTTTCCAAATATTGTTCCATATTCAGTTTATAAAATAAACGTTATTTTATGCCATAAAAACACTGTGTTTAATATATTCGATAGCTCACTAGGTACATTCCGTTCTCAAAATCTACGTAAAAGCCCGACTTGGCGTAAAATCAAATAAAATAAGATATTGATAAAGTAATATGTAAGATATTGTTAAATTGTATGATTTTTTATTTTTAGAAGAGTTTTCAATTACCCCGACAGAAATTGCCGACCATTTGGTGCGATTGCTTCCCACACCCCGCATCGATTTTAAAGATGTTTTCACGTAAAAAGTAAGAAATTATTAGGTTTACACTAAAGATCTTAAATTATTGTAAAATTCTCTGTCATTAATGTACGTGGGTAGCCATCTAGGATGCTTTCTTCGGGTTCATTAAAATATAAACGGTTTTGTAGTCTGTTCCTGATAAAGTGAAAATTTTAATTAGTCTTTGACCAAGAAGCAAATAACATCAATTAGGACTCATACAGTGTTACTAAAATGATGTCGGGCATTTCAGAGGCTTTTAAAAAAAATGCAATACGGGTGTACCTCGTAGTTGTATCTATTTTATCATAACATTTTACAGATAGTTCATTCTGAGGTGATAGTTGTATCTTCTCAAAAGGGTTTACTATAAAATTATTATTGTCATTTATATCAATAACGTAGCATTTTATAAAGGAAATTTATATAGGTCAAAGAATGAACACTATTATGAAAACGTGGACAAGGGTGGTCTTTGAGCCGGTTATATAAATCAACCTAAAGCAGGACGTCTGAATACTTAAGCTTTCAAAAGAAACGTTTATGTATAGGGGGTTCGCTGGAAAAGATGAATAATAGAAAATACACATGACAGGCAGAACTTCCAATTTCTTTTTGCAAATACATAGAAACTTGGGTACTAGACTAGAGTTGGGTCCTGTGAGTACTTTTCGTTACTGGGTACAATGGGTACAGGCACAAAAAAATACCGGTGACAAAATACTTAAGTATTTACCATTGGTCGCCACGAGACAGGCAGTCGCCTAGTGTGGTGATTTAATGTATCACATGTAAGAAAATGTATTATTGTATTATCATGTATTCTATAAATAAAATTTAATACCGACCAGAAGATTGATTAAGAGTAGGTAATTTCTAAAATGGACTCACATACATTCTACCCACAGATTCACCACAAATTTTCGAAATTTTATGGCTACAAAATTCCCTGTCGAAAGATTCCCCACATTTTTCCTATCAAAAAGAAATATTATCAAAATTACCTGGTAAAAGTACCTAATTCAAAAATACTCATCAAAAAACTGGTTAAAGTACCTATTAAAAATACCCATCAAAAATACCTACCATGAATACATGGTAAAAGTACCATATTAAAGTAAGTATTTAAAATATTTAGTCCCAGTATAAAATACTTTTGAGTATTTTGGAACCAGGTATTTTGGAGATTTGTCACAAGTACAAAGTATCGCATGAAAATACCCGGAAGTTTTACTGGGTACGATAAATACGCCTCACCTCTATACTAGACTAGAATAAAACCAGCCAACACAATAATTAAAAGTACAACAAATTTTTTTTCGCGAAATGTGTACGCGAATTTATTTATTTATTTATATATCAATATAAAGTTTTTTACGTGTATTTATCGACATCTGTTGCACTAGGGTACACCTTTGTCGAGACAAACGAACAGAATAATAAAAATAATTTAATACCACTACGGTCACTGAGGTAAGCTAAAAAAACTACATTTCGCTAGCGATTTGATTTACATCTAACTCGAAAGACTACATTATTATCTGTCACGTATCGTAAAGAAAAGGAAAAAATAAAGCTAATGAGAATTATAAAATTACATTACAACGACTTTAATTACGGTGCAAAGATATAGCGTTAAGTATTCCTCGGGCGTCCCCGACTACTTCTACCATTCAAACCACTCTCAAAACTTTATGCTGATTTTTTTAAATATTATAATTAAGATTAAGAAGAAGATTATATTTTAGAGTTTCACAGATCAACAATTTTTTATCAAACAAACTCGATTGGCGATGTTACACGATCATATATTAGGTATACAATATCATTATTTAACAATATTTCAGTCCACTATAAAATAGAATGCCTAGCATCTACACTTTACAGCTAAACCTAGGTAATAAATTACCGGCACGTGGAACGTGATCGGCATATAGAAAAAAAGAAGAAAACAACGATTTATTTTTGTAGGTTTGCACATAAGTAATCACTTGATATCTGGGAACTATCACCAACCAACGATAAAGGAGATCGTGGGAGATCAAGGGCGGATCTGGGGCACTGCAAGCGTAACGACTAAACCAGGTGCGATTTTTGACGGGGTACGACAATTATTAAAGAAACATCCTATGATAATATACTAATCTACTTCTAACACAGCCATATAACGGGGTTACAAGTTAAAGAGCAGGTTTATGAATAGACAGGGTTGAATTCTTATAAGATTACCATATTCACCAGTCATAGCATAGGACATCCCTAGCGTGGCGTGTGAGATAACACGAAAAAATGTATGTTCGTATATAAAATGCATTGTCTTTGAAAACGAGACTATCAGCCGAGTTTCAAGTCAAGCGGTTGTAGGGAAGTGGGTTAATTTTCACTTGCCAGCTTAGCATTCACTCATTCACGAAAACATAAGTAAAATTCAAACAGATGTATTTAAAATCATAGCGTTCATACCCATGATTTGGCTGGAGTTGTTTGACTCCGTTTGCTCGCGATTGACTCCGGTCTCTGGGGAGGAAGGTCCAATCCTCAGTCAAACCAAAGAAATAATCAAAGTTTTTTAATAACGTAACGCTCTTTATAATCTACGAATTGTGGTGTTAATTTTGAAAGTTATGCTTTAAAATATGAATATGAATAATATTCAATATGAATTGAATAAATAGTTTTGTCTGTAACAAACTCTATTCTTTCACGAAAGGCATACGAATAGTACATTATATATTGAATTGAATCACCGGTACAATATTATATTTGTATGCCTTTCTTGAAAGATTTGAGTTTGTCCCGGTATAATCAGTATGAATTGAAATAAATAGTTTTGTCTGTAACAAACTCTATTCTTTCACGAAAGGCATACGAATAGTATATTATATATTGAATTGAATCACCGGTACAATATTATATTTGTATGCCTTTCTTGAAAGATTTGAGTTTGTGTACGAACAAAACTATGTATTCATATCCATATTGCGTATGTATGGACGCAAACAAATAATTCGTCTAAATATTTTAAAACATGACTTGTAAAAAGTGTATTTTAATATAACAATTAAATTAACACTATCTATGAACGCACGTTGAAATAACGTACGTTACGTTTACCCTTAATAGAAAATGTATTATAGTAAAAAAAACTTTTCCATCGTTATTTCAATGAGTACTCTCAATGAGTAGAGAGATTTCCAAACGCAATATTATTTGGATTCATTATTTGTATCCATTATTGTTGAAATTAGTAGTACGACAACCGGTTTTTGCGACTCATTCTTAGGCTCGGCTGTGGAATATCTTACACATTTTTACCTTATTTTACTTTAAAATACTAAAATCCCAAAATAATAGGTATTCAGAAACAAATAATCAATAGAAGAAATAGATAAACATATCTACAAAACAGTTTTGACGGTTTCATCAAAATCTTCTACGCGAATTATTAAAAAAATCGTGCTATAACCAAAATCAAGTGAAACCAAAGATATTAGAATCTTTGTGTGAAAAATTAGTACAATATAATAAAACTCCCTATTTCCTTGTTAAATCACAGAATGTAAATAAATGTACGGCTCACCAAAGTGTAGGTGCGATAATACCATTAAAGGATTAGAGTATGGAAGGCGTTCAGCATTTTACATTATGCTTGAAAATCTTTCTCGGAAAATCTCTTTACGTTTCTCCAGAAAAGGAATACACGAATGGGTTCGAAGATTAGTATTGGGAGGAGGAAAGAGGGATATAAATATCTGAAAGCCAAATAACGACGTGAATCGTTAGAGGTGGTATGATTTTTATGGGAGCTTTTTTTATTTATGACGTATTTTACAAATGTTTCGTTATATTACAAGCCCATATCGTAACGTAATCCGCATTGAAATAGTTACATTTGCATAAAGCTTATTACACACTTTGAATGTAATATATATAATAATATATGTGGGCGTGTACAATGTAACTCTACCACAAGGAAGTTACACGAATGAAAACTTGCAAGGCAAAGCTGGGGGGTGGGGGGAGAGAGAGTTGCACGGTGCGGCTACCAGATAGCCGCTCTTATTCTTTTGTAAATTTAAGTGCTAAGTTAGTGCTTAATTAAAGTTTTTTATTTTTATCACAGTTTTTGATTTATGTTTAGCACTCTTCACATGTTTTATAATTGTGGTAGTATAATAATTATTCCTTTATTTGTTGGTTTATTTTGTATTTTTTTTTTCTTTTATGGGATGCTGTTTAAAATTTTATTCTCTTTATTTACGTTAATGTAGGTAAATGCGCACTGCTCACTCATCCCGTATGCATGGAATTTGAAGGGCTTAGAGCCGTTCAAAATAAATGTAGCTTCGTTCAACAAAAAAAAACAGAGTTTTGATGTATGTGGTGAAGGAGCCAACCATATGTTTTCTTATAATGCCAATAGGAAAGTGGTAGGGTCCCTTCTAGCTCAACACAATGACAATTCAACACACCTTTAAAAGTGATATAAAGTCTTTAAAAGCCATGAAAAAACTCCCATATGAACCTAACCTACGTAACCTATTTCATCTAGTTTTTGTTTCATCACTTTTCACTTTTTAAAGGTGTGAAAATTGTCATTTTTATGAGTTATCTGGTCACTTAGATCAAGCAATGTAATCCAAGTCACGCCCACACTTATTATATTTGTATCATTTTACTCGTCTGTGACCACGGTATGGGTTTTCATTTCTACCGATATCGTGCCTTTATCCTTCTTTATTACTCCTTTACCATTCTTCGATTTGATTTTTCTTTGGAAAAAAAAATATTTAAACATGTGGAAACATATTTGTTTATATCATTTTCATGGATTTTCATGTAATTCATAGCAAGATTTCCATTACTTTGATATAGTTTTTATGAATCAAATGTAAATCGAGTCGCCAAGATGAAAACTAAGAAATTTTTTTGTAAAAAAATATTACAGAATTCAAATATAGAAGAAAATTAATAATGTCGTAAAATGTGGGCAATTTTTTGTAAGCCAAGATTTGAAAGGATTTATTTAATAATTTGATAATATTTTTCACAACACACAATACATTTTCGCAAGTACATCAGCTCCAGTTCCAAGAATCTATTTTAAATTAAAAATAATATATGGTAAATCTACTTACGGCATGTTCCAGAGTGGAAGATACTCTCAGTATCGCACTGGTAAGACTACCATTCAGAATTAATACGTTGGTTGAAATGGCATTAGCCGTGTCTGGTGACTAGATTTGAATATCCAGATACTTCCTCGCCTTCCCTTTCTCCATTTCTTTCCCCCAACCCACTACCTTCAGCCTAACAACAAAACCTAATACGGGAAGCCATTGTCTCACTACTCCAGTCGGTCGCGACCAGTTAAGACTCTTGTGTGGTATTCACATTAAAAAAATGTAATATTTCCCAACGAGATACTATATAACCAAGGGCGAATATAACTTGATTTACTTACTCCGTCAATCTTTCGCACATAGAATCACACACAGAACACTAGTTAATTTATCTTATTCCTTATAGAAAGGTGAAAGAGTGACCACAAAATGATCCATCATTTGTGTACGATTTGATGGATTCTGTAATTGTTAGCGCCTCCTTGGCGTGAAATTAGCCACGCAATGCTTCAAGCTGTCACGGGCGAGCTCGCTGCCGCGTCGACTCTGCCGCACGGCTGAGTGTGCCAGAGTGGTTGAGCAATTAGATTAACGGGATACTGAAAGTACCGTCGCGTGGCGCTTTAGATTGCATATAGGGTGTTTATTTAACGAAAAAGGCTGCAGTTTAGTTATGAGTATTATCACAAAGTGGCTGCGCTTTTTAAAACTAATTTAATTAGCTCCATTAATGGAAAAGAACGCGGTTGGTGCTAAAAAAATAATGTCCAATGAAGCGAAGCTGGCAGTCCACAATGGAGTGCTGGTACCTAGCCTGATGTATGGTAGCGAGGCATGGAACTGTCAGAGGACGGACGAAAGCAGATTGAATGCTGTAGAAATGAGATCTCTGAGGTGTATGTGTGGTAAAACCATGTATGATCGTGTGGAGATCCGCAAATAATGCAGGGTTGATGTAAGTGTAATAAATAAGATTGAGAAAAGGAAGCTTAGATGGTTTTGGCTTGTAGAGCGAATGAACGAAGAAAAGAGTTTAAGGAGAATATATGACACGAATGTGAATTACAGAAGAAGTCTTGGACGCCCGGGGAAGACATGGCATCAGATGGACCAGATACTTGAGTCGGGCCATGTCAAAAACAGAAGTCGGAAAAACAGATGAGTATGTATGAGACGATGAATGAATGCGAATGAAGCAAGTGTTTGCCAAGACCAAGTCGTTTCAAGTTTCGTTCTTCCTGCTTAATCTGTGTTATGGTTAGTTAGTTTGTTATGTATATTTATATAAAATTTCCTTAATACGAATAGGTTGTAATCAACCATAAGATTTATGTAACAGCTGCTTTCAATAAACATATCACGTGTTTGATAGAACGCCATTCTACTGTTTTAATCGTCTCATACATTGTAAAGTGTTTGAAATCACTTATAGTTTTGATAATTTTTAAATTTATTCAATGAAAATTATTAGTAAATTATCAAAATTATTTAAACTATACTAACAGACCGAACGATTAGTCATAATATACCCGATATTGTTATACATGACATAATTAAAAAAATAACTTATATTATTGATGTCACTATTCCAAATTCCTGTAATATTCAAAAATCTGTTTCTGAAAAAGTAAGAAAATACACAGATTTAGGAAAAGAAATTAAAAGAATTTGGCATTCTCAGACGATAAAAATATTACCATTTAATATTTCGGCTACTGGCATTATACCTAGCTCTCTCATTGAAAATTTAGGCTTATTAGATCTGTCAAAAAGTTTATACATAAAAATGCAAAAATCAGTCATTTTAAATACATGTAAGATTTATAGGTCCAATTAGAAGTTTTACCGAGCCGAACCCTCTGATATGAAAATATCTGGAGTCGGTGAATTATTTTCCCATTTGATCTCTGGTGATTTGACGTGTTGTTTTTGTATTATTTTGTATTTATTATACTTGCATAATATGGATTGACTAGATGATCATTTGTGGAAAAGTGTGTGTTTAAGTTTTTCCTGTGGGGAAGATTTAACCCGGACATAAAGTCGGAATTTATTTTAAAGGCTTAACAAAGTTATATTAAGCACATGTTTGCAATATGGCGAAAAGCCATAGAGGTATTTAGACGGAAGAAAAACTGTCGAATGGTGAATTTTTCAGAAAGTTTAGTTATTTCTATCGCGAAAAAATATGCTTAAAATATATCCAATTTACCATAAAATACGCCATACTGTTTATTAAATTGTTTTTTAATCATCGTAAAATTAGAAATAGCACAACGGAAAAAGAACGATCTCACATGACGACGATACGTTAGTACTAGTAGCTCTGTGAACAGTAGACCTCGCGTAATGTTGATTATTCCGATTTGGCAGGTGGTTACTCTTATGCAAACTCTAGCGGAGTAAAAAGGTATTACCCAACACGGCTACCATCTCGACAGTAGTGACCAGACACGGAACCCACAAATAAATTTACAGGCATACGAAATGCAAAGCGCTCGAGTTACAACAGGGCTTCGCTGCGCTCAGCCAGATGATCTTGAAGTTATTAATTATTTTGATTGACGTTTTGAAGTGAAACTTCTTTAGGCGCGTAATGGATTTTCGGGGACGGAGTAAAACCGAGTCAGGATCGACACGAAAATGCGGGTACCCCCACCACCGCTCACCGTTCACTGTCCCTCTCTCACCATATGCGCTTGTTGAGGTGGGGGAGCCGCTCACGAACGTTCTCTCTCTTCTCTTCTTTCCTCTCTCTCAGACACCAGCGAACTGCGCCACGCCAAGCATCAGCTGCTTGGTTAGTATACTGCGTCGTGAGTGTAATACGAGTGAAATACGTAATTGATTGTGGTTCATACGGTTTGGTACAGAATTTCAGTGTTAAAAATGAGTAGTGACGAGATAGAGGTGATGAACACATCATTGTCATTGTAATTTCTTTGTAATTTTTAATTGTAATATTGTTATTTATGTAATATTGTATACTTGTGAATAAATTGAAAATTTTTGGAACTATACATTAATCGAACGTCATTCATCTATAAGAAAATATTAGAAAAAGCAAATCCATGCTTCGTCGTTGAATTATTTAACCTCTAATTTTCAAACTAACCTAAGAGAGAAAATAGAGATGATGAAATGAAAATAGAGAGAGAGGAATACTAGAAGTTTCACTTCTGTCTTGCGTAGGCTTGACACACCCACTTTTTTTTTTTTTTTTTGTTCTATCGTTCACTACTGAAATTTTGCTTTAGAGTCTGGATGAATACACAGTGAAGTATTTATTCAATATTCTATTTTACAAAACTCCATGTCACAAATTCTCCCTCAGATGTTTCATCCTGTCCTAATTGCGTGCGATACGCGCTGAGGTCGTGAGAGGGCTTTATATTTATTTAATGCGGCAGTTGAACTGATCGTACTAATCTCGGCAGCATTATCTTAAAAGCGGAAAGGATAGGGGTCGAAGCAAGCAAACATTTTAAATAACCTATTTTCTGTTAGGGTTAAGAATGAATCAATCGTATCAATGATGTTTATTAATGAGCTTTATAATATGTATCAATCAATGCTTAGTAATAATATAAACTATTTTCTGTTAGAGTTAATAATGACTCAATGATGAATGAGCTAAATGATTTGTATTAATGAGCTTGATAATGTGTATTATTAAACGCAACGCACCACGTCGTGTAACATTTGCTAACAATAACACTCCTTATGTATTATAATTAAGTAATTCCCGCTGAGCACCAGTCGCCTGTTTTGATTTATGCAAGAAAAAAAAACATTGCCAAAAAGTGTCTTTTATTTATATATATAAAAATATATAGCCCTCGTCACATTAATCTCATAATAGATTGTGAATAAATATTATTTCTAATATGATTTAACTAGTTAATGTGAGGGTTGATTATGAACAAAATATCTTGGCTAATTATTTTATGATCTTTACTTTATTGTTTGCCCAAAATGGGAAGAAAATGAAAACATCCGTTCAATTTCCTGGAAACGCTTATCACTGACTGATTGATGATGGAATTAGCGGAAACTGCCAAAATTTCGGAAAATAGGTTTCATAAAAGTTTAAAAAAATACCTACGTTTTTCTGGTAACTCTCGAGAAATGGTAATGATAATTTTTAATAACTTTTGAAGGTTATACACACGCATCAATTTAATAAATCAATGTCGAAGAAGACAATACTATAAAAACTAAACGAAACATGAAATAGAATAAGACATCGAGAAATTAAAAGTAATGTGACAATAATTGTTCACTCTAATATTTTAAATCGTAATTCAAACCAAAAATTATACTAAAATTGGTGAATAATAATATATCTTTCTCTAGAATATTTAAATCTCTTAGTTTATATTCCACTATGTATTATACATATATCCATGCTTATTTTTCCTTAAATATTATTTTATTCATCACTTGTTTTTCTCTTTCTTATTTCTTATGTTTTATCACACTTATTATATTTTGTTTTTCAGCATGCTATTTTTCTACATATCAATATTGTATTTTTTTATATGTCAATTTAAAATTTTGTATTTATTAAATTACTTTTTGTTTAACAACATGCTATTTTTATACATCTGAACATTGTAATTTAAAGCATTATAATACGGGCACCAGTCTAATAAAGTGGTTGTAAAGAGCACAAAAAAATTCAATAATCACTAAAATTTTATGAATAAAGACACCCTAAAAATGATCGCTACTGGGAATCGAACCCAGAATCTCTGTCTTACCAAGACAATGCCTGTAACCACTCGACCATTGGGACCAAATTATTGTTCGTCATGTTTGTCGATCTCATATTTCAAATTCAGAATTAACAATATTATCCTCAACTAATTTATACCATATTTTTGGCTGAATACAAAGTTCTAAAGAATTTATTTGCTGTGTACCTATCTAGAATGTCTCGGTTAAACATCAGATTTTTATTAATATGGAACATCTTTTGCATTTTGTAAAAGTCTAAATGAAAATACAATTTTTATGAGTGCTAAGCGGCATTGTCCCGGTAAGACATAAATACTAGGTTCGATTCCCAATTTAGACTGTAATCTTTTTATTTTTTCTTCTTGTTGTGTTTCATGTTTCGTTTAGTTTATTAGTATTACCTCTTCTAAAAGGAAAATACAAATGTAGTTTAAAATTTCTATTTATTTATTTTTTACTCGCAAAATTGTGGAAATCGGATAAAATTCCAGGCAAGCCTTAAGTACATAAGTACAGTACACAATTGGGTAGGAAAATAGTATATGCATCACACGATTTGAAATATAATTTTTGGTAGTATTTGTTCTGTGACAGCAACTGGTAAAGTTAAGTCAAAGGACCAAAGTTCAGATGAATATCAGTCGGAAATTTGATTATAATTGCTTTCTCTGTACACTTCGTTATTTAAGGAAACTGTTTATTGTAGTTTTGAAAATAAATAAATAATTTGTGTTCTTTAGAATCAGAACAATATACTTTAAATCTTCCGCATGTTTTTAACGGTGTTTTCAATTTATTTTTATATTTATGTGAATCCGCACAAAAGTCTTAACTACTCCTAACCGTCTTGAGCCAGTGAGATAGTGGCATTCCCAATTGGAGTATATTGTGGGGTATATGAAGGTAGTGGGGGAGAGGAGATGGGGAAGAGTTTTGTGTGGAAAAACAGAAAAGTTTTATGTAGAAATTTCACCGGTTAATCCACAATGTAAAATGTTATTATTTATATAAAATTGTAGAACTGTTTGTTTCCCCAATAAACTAAATTAAAATTTTAAAAGAGAGGGAGGTGAGAAAATACCTGACTATTATGACAGATGACAGATCTGGTCACCAAACACGGCCAGAGCCATTTCAAGCAACCTTACAATTCTGAATGGTGATCTTACACCAGGGCAATACTAAGAGTATATTTGACTCTGGAACGTGCCACAAATATGGTTTGAGATTTTCACGGCTAAAAGTATTGATATGATTTGTTTTAGGGGTATTATGCCGTGTTGCGCTACCTCCATATTTAGCCAACGTTTCGGAAAGCTTTGCATGGTCCGCATAGACTTATTACACATCTGCCCTGATGATGGACACTTCAATGCTTTCCGAAACGTTGGCTAAAGAATGAGGAAGCGCAACACGGCATCATACCCATAAAAAAAATCACTATAGTGCCGCAAAAATACCATATATTATTTTTAATAAAAAAATATAAAATTTACTTGATCATTGTGATTTGAACCCGCGACCTAGTCGCTTACTAGTTGATAGCTTTATCCCAAAACCAAGGAGAATATCGAAAATAACCCATTGCAAACATCAACATCACGTCAACATAGTTACCATAAAACCTTCATCCATCATTAAGTATCTAATTATAACCTAATTTTCTTAAGATTCAATCACCAGAAATTAGTATCAGGTCTAAGCGGCCAAACGGCTTAAGGTCACGCGTCGTCAGCGATAGTAAGTTCCGCCCACCTAGCAACCCCCCATTAAACCAGTATGACAATAATGCTCACAGTTAATCAGGATAAGCCATATGGAGTCCGCTAGTCCCCACACACTGGCTATTATGAAGAAGCCCATGTATTGATTAGCGTTGGGGCGCCAGACCAGCAGGGCGCCGATTAGGCCAAGGTGGAGAATCTGGAAACAAATTATTATTACAATATTAAAAACAGATATTTGAAATATTTTTGTCTTATAATTATTGGTATACCTACTACTCTATCACGAGAACATTAAAGCTACCATAAAATTATAATTATTGCTCTACCTACTACTCTATCATTAGAACATTAAAGCTACCATAAAATTATAATTATTGCTCTACCTACTACTCTATCATGAGAACATTAAAGCTACAATAAAATTATAATTATTGCTCTACCTACTACTCTATCATGAGAACATTAAAGCTACCATAAAATTATAATTATGCTCTACCTACTACTTTATTATGAGAACATTAAAGCTACCATAAAATTATAATTATTGCTCTACCTACTACTCTATCATGAGAACATTAAAGCTACCATAAAATTACAACTCTGTTACGGCTGAAGGCCTCCGTGGTCGCAGGGTAAAGCTCTCGACTAGCAAGCCGAAGGACGTCGGTTCAAATACAGGCGTGCATAAGTAAATTTTAATTGATTCATTTGTGTTATTTCACAATTTATTCATTAAAATTAATATAGAGTATAAATTTTTTTTTTAATTATGCGCACGCCGGGATTTGAACCCGCGATCTCCAGCTTGCCAGTGGATACCCTAACCTCTCCATCACGGAGGACGTCAACAGACAATCATTTTCATTGGCTTATCTGGGGCCGTGAGTTGGAAAGTTTTATGTTCATAGTCTTTTAGTCTTTTTGCATCATCTGTTTAATACCCATTAACGGTAAGAGTAACTTTTAAATAAAATTTAAAAATCCCTTTCTTTTCGCAATAATAATTTTTTTTGAGAAGTTCATACCCTAAAACAATGTTTACTGAAGTATTGTTCTACAATAATCAACCATTTCTTTGTTCTTTGCGTCGTTATAGAAAAAAAGCTCCCGACAATAATAGGATCAAAAATAAAACTAACTCACTTAAAGTTGGGAATTTAACGTCTAATCTGGGTCTGACTTTGTTGGGGTTAAGCTGAAGATTACCGCCGCTCGAAGGTCATTCGTTTATCTTCTAAAAACTGAAGTTAACCTCTAAATGTTGGACTAAAATATATTGCCGAATTTCGAAAATAGTATTGCCTGCCTTGATAGATTTTAGAATATTTTCCGTGTGGTGAATGTGAAATGACAAGTGACGCCAAGGAATTTAACATCAGATGACGTCATATTTTCCTGTCAAATCACTAAAATAAAGTGGAAATCTTAACGACATAAGAGATGAAGTCGTGTAAAAAATATGTTCGGCGCGCGGCCTGGCGTAATGGACAAACCTACGGTCGACTTTGCTCTAGCAGGTCTAGAAAATCAATCTTTCCGTGGAATTTATTTCAGTTACTTCTGATGAAAATATTACCAAAATCTCAAATTTTTCTTAAGGGATCCCTTGGGATGTTACTAATTCAATCTCTAGAAAAATAAAATCTGGTACTTACCGCAAATTTTATAGATTTTAAAATTTTCAAACCGTTTTAAATAAAAAATTTGAATGGTAAGTTCCTGTTTTTATTAATCTTAAATATACATAATTTACATCCGTAGGGATCCCTCTAGAAACATTTGAGATTTTAGAAATACGTTCATCAGAAATAATTAAAATGTGAGTGAGCTAACCCCCTTTATTAGAGTCTTATGACGCCTTAAGCGTCCAAAGATGGTTTGAAAAAGAGATATGTAAACACGAATGTTAGAGGGAGCGCGCTAATATTAATATAATATTTAATGAAACACGTCTCGTTTGAAATAGACCAAAAATCTCTTGAAAAATGCTTTAGTTGCATTTAAAGATACACTGTGAATTTGTTCACGTCTATAATATATTAAATAACAGAACGAAATATATTTTTAATAATTTTCGGAGCTTACTTTGCGATTTTTTTCTATCGCGGAAATTTCATATAATTAACGTTTCCGCCTAACAAATGTATTAATATTATTTTTTAAATAACATATATATATATGAGTGTTTTTGGAACGTAAAAACTGAAATAACTTAAATAAATCGGTAGAAATCGGGTAGGCGGGGGCTTAGTAATGTCATACCTGACACAGACTGGATATGCGGGGGCTTAAGTATATGTCGTACCTGACACAGACTGGATATGCGGGGGCTTAAGTATATGTCGTACCTGACACAGACTGGATATGCGGGGGCTTAAGTATATGTCGTACCTGACACAGACTGGATATGCGGGGGCTTAAGTATATCGTCGACGGCAATCCATCACCGCGTATGTAACATCACCGCGTAAGTCATCCTGAA
Source organism: Hesperophylax consimilis (assembly GCF_061612785.1). Classification (NCBI taxonomy): domain Eukaryota; kingdom Metazoa; phylum Arthropoda; class Insecta; order Trichoptera; family Limnephilidae; genus Hesperophylax; species Hesperophylax consimilis. Next base: position 8,094,474 of record NC_142845.1, read on the forward strand.
ATGCCATTCGACGGCGGTCATAAACCTACATCGTTGGGATTATTATAGGATTTTTTCAATGTAAGGAAATAGTCCTACAACGTAAATAGTATCACCGCGCATCTCATTTGCCTTCCGTTTGGGTAAAATCATCGCCTATCTCAGGCGTTGACCAACCATGGACCAACCGTCATTGCCGCAACACGTTATTTCGCTGATTACAACAGTTTTTTTTAAATTTATGTGTTTTCTGTTCATCGGATGTCTTACAAAAGGTATGTATTATGAGACTAAGTAATTATGTATTGCAAACATTGGTTTGTGCACACGGTAGACGTTATTATTAATCATTATGAACTTACGCGTTGATACACTTCGCAATGGTTCGTTTCATTGTATCGGAAAACGTGAGATACGCGCTGATTCATTCTTTTTTGATTTGTCCTTTTTAATTTTTGTGACTTTACTAATAATTATATATTATACTTTACTATTAATTTACTAATAGTATATAGCGAAACAAATATATTAATTATTTTTTTATTTCAGTAACAAAATGTTCGATTCTAGCGATGATGAGTTATTTGTTGATGCCATGTGCAAAGAACTCGGAATAAATACATTATCTGACAAACAGGGTTGTGGAAAAAAAGTTGGTGAATGTTCTACAAATGAAAATATAGAAAACATTGATATAAATAATTTGGAATTTTCTTGATTATTCCAAAATCAGCCACCAACAACAGATGACAGTGCGGAGTTGATCTCGATAATACTGATCTCCTGAATACATATGCCAAGATATTCATAGCATTAATAATAATTCAACATCTTTTGTAATAATAAATAATTAAAAGATTATAGTTGATTCAACTTCAATTGAAATGCAGGTGGTGGATTACAGTACTCCTACACCAGGTACTATATTATCTCCTTCGGAAATAATAGCATCCCCATCAAATCGGCCGAGTGATGGCGACATACACGCAGATTCATCAAGATTATTAAACAAGAAATTGAGGATGCAAGGGAAAGATTATTTAGGCTACAGAAGAAGTTTACTGCAAGATGGGAAATTCAACATGGTACACGATGTGCCTAAAGAAGCTCGTCAAATGGGTCCAGTTTGCAAATCCAAAATGTGCATTCGATCAAAACTACGAAACTGTCCCAAACTTAACCAAGGTTCTAGAGAATCTATTTTCAAAATGTTTTGGTCAAAACTAAATTGGGATCAGAGAAAACAATTTGTTGCATCTAATGTAATGAAAAAAGAACCCAAACAAAGAAGATCGAAAACAAGTGCTTCTCGTAGACAAGGCACGTCGGTGTATTTTTTGCCCATTGAAAATATTACAGCCCAAGTTTGCAAAATGTCGTTTTTGAATACCCTGGGGATTAAGGAATGGACCGTGAGGTATTGGGCAGAAAAATCAGAATCTGCAATGATTCCGATGTCATCCATGACGAATCAGAACAGGCGACGAACAACATGAGAAAATTCTAAAAAAATGTTATTACTAAAGTTTTTTCACGATCTTCCAAAACTCGAATCGCACTATTGTCGTAAATCTACAAAAAGCTGTACTTAGAACCAATAATCAAAAGCTTGGCTCAACTGTATGATATTTATTTAGATTATTGTAAGGAAAATGTAGGAAGTCCCATGAGTTGCAGAACTTTCGAAAATGTGTTTAAAAAAGAAAACATGAGTATTTTTATGCCCAAAAAAGATCGGTGTGACACATGTTGTGGTCACGACGTTGGGAATATTAGCGATGAGGTTTGGAAAAGACACATCGTACGTAAAAATAAGGCACATGAAGAAAAAGTTAAAGATAATATAGATTCCAAAACTTTACAAAGATAGAATTAAAATAAAAGAATCCAAGTGGAAACATTTACAGGAACTGAAATCTGTAATACCGCAAGATTGTCATAGCTATTATGATTCATTACCATATCAATAACTTTATTTTTTATATTTTTAACATTACACGAGGTACCTACAGTGTAAGTTTATTTTTTTTAAATAAAAAAATTGATGAGCTAAATTTTTACGTTGATGGTTGTCGGTGTCATTGAGTAACTAATAATTTTGTGTATTTTTATGATAAGGTACCTATCTACTATTTTATTTGTCTAAATAATGTCATGTAACGTAATATTACTTTGTTGTAAAATATTATTATTATTAAAAAAAAAAAATAACATTTGTTTCCACGTTCCCGTGTTTTAAAACTATAATGATATTATATACCTAACTCCCAACAAGAATAAATTTCCGCGTAAGTCTAAACTTTTGCCGTATTTTACTGAACATCACCGCTTAAGTCATTTATTATTTTATTTTCGGTTAAAAACGTATATGTGTTTAAATAAATAATTGTAAAGACAATTGAACATGAAAAATAAAATGATTTGCCGTGATTTCGATGTAAATATATTAAGAAAAGTGGTTTTATGTCTCTCCTGAAAAGTGGCCAAATATGATTTACGCGGTGATGGATTGCCGTCGACGATATGTCGTACCTGACACAGACTGGATATGCGGGGGCTTAAGTATGTGTCGTACCTGACACAGACTGGATATGCGGGGGCTTAAGTATATGTCGTACCTGACACAGACTGGATATGCGGGGGCTTAAGTATATGTCGTACCTGACACAGACTGGATATGCGGGGGCTTAAGTATATGTCGTACCTGACACAGACTTAGTTCTAGAAGAAATGTCATAAGATCTATTTATTATTGTTTTTAATTCGTAAAACTCCTGTGCAAATTTGTATGTCAATTGCTGACTTTAAATTTGACGTAAAACCAAATTAATAATTTTATCATTTAGTTACATGGCATGAACACTGTTTATAATGGACTTGAAAACCGAAACAACTGTCAGTATAATAAAACAAACAAAAAACGTGAAACAACAATATTAACTTGGTATATAGGACGTGTGGGATTGCAATAAACTCCCTACATCCTGAAATAAATATTAATTATTTAATTTTTTTCGGTTTATGTCATCTTTGGATATGCTGTGTGGAGGGTCTTTTGAGGGATTAAGTTCTGGAAAGGAAAATCGTATGAGGGGTGGGTAAGAATCTAGAGCTCAGTGCGTCCAGGAGTGACGGACGAACGATCTATCTTTCCCGCTGCGGCGCAAGGTGACGGGTCAAGAGGGACCAGCTGGACAGGTCAAAAGGTCTCCCCAAATCCAACCTCTCCCGATTCGGCATGTCATTATACGTATTTTACATTATGAACGTATTTTTTAAAAGTTAAATTTTTAAATTTTTTATTCGAATACCCCATTTTACACATTTTAATGTTTTCATACAAATATTGTTAGGTTTATTTTTGCTCGTCGCGAGAAGTCTCAGGTGGGATAATTGTACTTGTTGAGTTAATTAGGAGATTGCATAATAGGTGATAGTAAATCTTACTTTATAATGTAATTAACAGGAATTCGGTTAAATTAGCGGATGAGAACACCAAATAGTGGAGCGGAAATTTTGCGTCTGTCATATTATTACTAGCAGAATCCTGCAACTGTACATAATTTAAGATTTTCAGTAAGCATGCCTAACTGCTTTGGTTAGATAAAGTAAAGTGAGTTTATGATACCGGGGGGAAGTTAGAAAGATCGGGGAAACCCTGATCAATTGAATTTTGATATATTTTGTTACTTGTTAAGCATACCAATCATTTTGCTTGTTAGTTGATCAATCGAGAATCGGATATCCAAAATAAAACCTATAGCAGAAGTCCAAAATATATATTTTAGCGTGGCTTTCATTCAGTTTTTATAATGATCTAACCTAATAAACCTAACTCTAACATAATAACAAAACATGGGATTTCAAAAATATGTCCCTTAAGGCCCAATTACACCTGCTGAGGGCTTGGCCCAGAGGCTTTGTTACAATTACACCGTAAGGCCCAATTACACCTGCCGAGGGCTTGGCTCAGAGGCTTTTTTACAATCACACCTTAAGGCCCAATACACCTGCCGAGGGCTTGGCCCAGAGGCTTTGTTACAATCACACCTTAAGGCCCAATACACCTGCCGAGGGCTTGGCTCAGAGGCTTCGTTACAATTACACCATAAGGCCCAGTTACACCTGCCGAGGGCTTGGCCCAGAGGCTTTGTTACAATCACACCTTAAGGCCCAATACACCTGCCGAGGGCTTGGCTCAGAGGCTTCGTTGCAATTACACCATAAGGCCCAATTACACCTGCTGAGGGCTTGGCCCAGAGGCTTTGTTACAATCACACTTTAAGACCCAATTACACCTGCCAAGGACTTGGCCCAGTCGCTTTGTTACTCGGCCAAGAAACTTATTGGAGAGTAGAGGTGAACGCACGTGTGGGTGAGTCAGTTGATCAAGATTAGTTTAAAGTGCTGTTAATATGGTTTCGAAACAGAGAAAAATTAAGTGATTTTTAAAACAAAAAACGTAACATACTTTTAAAAATTCAAATTTTTTAAAAAATTATTGTGTTTTTTTCACTGACTGACTCGGCTGATTGCACTGACCGAGTAGAGAACAAGTGAAACGCCGAGTTGGTATGCAAATGGAAGAAGTACTTACTCGACCAAGTCATCGGGCCTTACTTTTATCCTCTGTATCGCCAAAATTACTCGCTTGGTACTAGGCCAAGTACTGGCTGTACTGAAAACATCAACCAAACACTCGGCCGTATGCACTGTCTCGGCCGAGCACTTAATAATAATTAAGTAATTCAGGCATTACTAGGTTTTGAAATTGGATAGCCGCGGTGTTTAGCGGGACCATTCAAATTTATAAATTTCGATATGGCAATATTGATTTAGTTGATCGAATTAAAAATATTTAAACATATACACCCTTCATTTCCGCTTGAGCCGTCAAAAAAATGTTCTTGCCGAAAAATGCGACCAAGGTATACAAGCTATTTTTTGTCACCTGTGAAGTAATAACGAAATAAAACTCATTTATTCTTCTGAAACATAAAGAGTACAGAGAGATAGATACAAAATGTTACTCGTGGTCTAATTCAGTGCCTACGCCTCGATAGTTTTGTTTGTTAGTTTGTTTCCATTCGGTTCGGCGTAAAACTTTTCTGATGAGAGTCTAAAGGAGCGTGAAATTTATCACGTATGGTATTTTGCAATAATATAAAGCAGTTTTGAATTGGCAAAAGTTTAATTCAAATTTTCACCGTCACATTAAAAAAACTACCAGGGTAGCACGATTGACGAACGATTGCAAAGATTTTTTTTCAAATGCTTCAATGTCCATTATATATTGTGTTCAGGGACGTACTTGACTTTCTTTTTTACTGATTCCTGACATTATTTGGAGTAAAACACGCGAACACAATTTTGGTCTCCGCAGACTTTTTCTATTTTTTTTTCGCACACAATGAAAAAAAAACTTCTACACTTGATGTTCAATACCATTAGTACTTGAGTTTCAAATTTTATAAGTATTTTTTTCTTCAAATAATTTTAGGAATCACTTTCCTTAACACCCTGTGTAAATATTTATTCATTAACATTTTTGCGGGCTTTACCCCAGCTGAACAAGAAAGAAAACTAAATTTATTAAAAAAAACGCATATTTTGTATAAAATTCATTGTCTATGTCGTGTGATAAAAAAATTATCCTTGATTGTTTATATTATAATTATAAGTGCGGCTGTATGTTTCTCTTAGTTTCGTCTACTTTTATAACGTCACAAAAGTTATTCCTTGTGAAAGTATTGAAACATGCAACCTCCGTAGTGGCCTAACTCTGTGGTTTTAAGCGAATTAAGTTAGCCAAGCAAATTAGACTCCTTCTGTTGGAGGAAATTTCTCTATTAAAATGAAGGAAATGTTAGTATTACGTTTGTGTTAGGATCTGGTAAATGCAGTCTTCTCATCATTGACTGCAGAACAGTTTAAGTGGTTAACCTACTGAAGTTAATAAAGATAAGTTTGTTTGTCACACGTTTTTTGTTAACAAATAAAGACTTGTGTTTTTTTGTAGAATATTCAATTACCCCTCTGACTACTTAATCAAACTTGTTGCATATTAGTCTGATTGAAGTAAACCGAATTTTAATGTTTCGGTATTTATTTATTTATTGGACAATTTGTATAGCACCGCTTTTGTGAGATATCACCTCAGGGGCGCTTTACAGTTGATGCAGGTATTAAAATAAATGAAAATATTATAAAAATAAATTGAAACTAAGTAAAATAAAATGAAGTAAAGGAACGGGTGATGAAGTACAGAAACAGGTGACACGAAGATGGAGACTCTGCAGCAAGAATCCTAGGTGGTGAGGAAACTAGTCCAGCTGCTGCAGCGAAAGAGTGCACCGCGTCCACCAACAGTGCCAGCACGAGGTTCGTCATCCGTCCAAGTATGTGTCTGCTGCTAATTAAGCGCTGACACAGTATCCTCACATAGATAACAGACCTTTGGATAGATAGCAGACGTTCGGCAAGTCCATCATTCATCTCCATGTAATCTTGTTCCTGGTGATTATGTTAGTGGTGCAATGTGCCCGCAATAAAAGGCGACAGTCGGGATAATAAATTACCCTGGTCACTTGTTAGGGCCTTCAGAGTTTCCAAGAATTCAGTTGAAAACATCTGGCGTACCTACAGTTACCGATTCTCGTCCCAAGTTCAACTTCAGCGAATTTCTAATATTTTCAGCACAATTTTCTGAATCTAAACCTTGTTATATATTTATAATTATTTCAGAAAAAACACTATTCAATATATTTATTATTACTTTATATTATCCATACTATTAAGTTTTAGTCTTATGTAAATGAAATCCTTAGCGTGGATTTCATTTCCATGTTTATCTATTTGTTTCAAAAAACGATCATAAGATCTTATTATTATTAAAATTACATTCGGCTTCTTTGATAAAAAAGACATCGACATTTTGTTATGAGATAAGGCAATGAAGTTTTATTCAATTTAGTTTTTGATAGTTGTGATGGACTCGCGCTGGGATATTTTTTTTTATTATTGATTTATTATGGTGGGAAAGAAATTTTCAGTTGGTCTCACGACATAGGGGATTACCAGATGTTGGACAACTAATTTTAAAACAAGTGCTTAGATTTATTATGGTACTAGAGAAAAAAATAAGAACATGCACTCTATCGTCAGAGACCTCCGGGGTGGTTTGAATTATTAGATTTTATTCAGTGGAGTAGCGACGAATTTAGTTTGGGGCGGATAGAAAAAAAACCCTAACAAGATCAATAAGAAACAATTCAACTAGGTTAAGCAATGCTACTAAGTGACTTTCTAAGTATGAAATACGCCGTTAAATATAGTTACGTAATTTTCAAAGGATTTAGACGAATTATAATTATGAATAGCGAGGTAAATAACATTTTAACAGGACGAGTTTGGAATTTGCCTAATTAAATTAAAATCTCACAAGAAGATTTAAAAATAAAATTATTACATCATAATTATTTAATACCTCCTAGACCGTGTTGATGATTGTAAGCCGAGCTAAAATGCTGGTGGGCCAACACGCCACTGGACTGGAAGGGTCAAGTTTCATCCTTTGAACAAAGAATTGGACAGTTTACTTGAGAAGTAACAATTTATTGGTTTTGAAACGATTTAAATTAATGTGACGGGTTCTAGAGCTCATAATTGATGGGGTCTTTTAGTGCGTCTCTGCCCTTGGATACACGAAATTTCGAGAATTCAGGAGACATAAATTAGAAATCGCATATGGCGATTTGGGGGTTGGTTTGGGAAGGGGGTCTGGATTTGAAAGCGCGGGGAGACGGTCGAGATAGTCGTGGTTAAGGAACACGGGCGGATAGTCAGTTTTAGATAGTCTAGATTGGTGAGAGCTAAAAGACGGTCGAGGGTGAAAAAGCGGTTCAAGATAGTCAGGTTTTTGAAAGCGTTGGGAGACGATCAAATAGAGTCAAGGGGGTCAGAGTTTCAAGGTCTGGGAGACGGTCAGGAATAATCAGGATCGGTCAGCGTTTTAAGATAGTCGAGTCAGTAAAAACTAGGAAGCGCGTCAACAAGAATTAATCGTCGGGACGCGAACACGGCTAAAGTCATTTAGTGTAGAAGGTGTGGTTTTCTAACAGCATGAGTATTTTACTGCATGTGACTGTGTTTGTTTTTTATAATTATTTGGATTGTTGACACTAAGATGTATCGGTAAGTCTATTATAATCTAATTATTAACACTTATTTCCCAAATGTAAACCAAATAATTCAATTGTATTTTGAAGTAAGGGTATTTAACTTGAGTACTATAGGTAATTATGTTAAAATCTTGAACGGAAGAACTTGCGACAATAGTCCGGACCTGTTAGCAAGAGGGGCCATAAATCACCTATTGTGTTAAGGCCGCCTGGGACTTGGTTAGTTTAACTGTAGATTATCGAACAGTGCGCATTATTTTGGGTTATGAGTTAGACAATTTTTCTGCAATTTAAAATGATTTAATAATTCTCCAGTAGTTATATTTAGCGTCAAAATTTATAAAATATAAACCATTGTAATTATGCGATGTTTTTATAATTCGGCGAACGGTTATTAGTCGAAACAATCAGATACCTATAGGCGGAGTGGTAACGAATGGAACGGTTAATTATATGCTTCAATGCCTGTTATTTGACAATGAGTTATTGTATCCTCCTTGGGAATTCAACTTATTGTTCACGGAATTCATAAAATATATTTAATTAAATATAACTTATTCAAACATCATTTTCACTTACCCGTGTGCCGCGAGCGCACCATTATTTCAACTATGAGAGCCACGTGCGTATACCTACGTACCAATAATACCTACTTCCAAGTCCGTTTTACGAACTTTGTGAAGGCTACGGTCTATTGTAGTTATTACAGGGGTTTCTCTGTTAGCATATAATTTTTATTCATCTTTGAATCGGGATAACGCAGCGGATTGAAGCTAGCCGCCGAGAGAATGCATCTGTCTGGCATTCCTATTCTGTCAAGTGAGATTTTCATTTTTCATAAGTTTGGCGGGGACGAAGTGTACGAATTTTCCGTAGGCTGTCCTATCTTATCAAAGCGACAAAAGCGAAGGGAACGAAATTTGTGATTGGCTTGCCTAATAGGGACTTTTATGTTAGCAAAGTCGATAACCCTGGATACCGAGATAAAGTCTATTTTAGTAGAGCAGCGCCGGCTTTTCCCCTGCTCAGGTGTGGTTGAGTTATTCCCGTAAAAGCATCGGTTTCTGTCGAAAGTGTTGGCGGACCAGCCTTAGATAGTCACCCTGAATGGACCCCTGTTTCGAGTATTTTCAGCTGGTGAGAGGACGCTTTCACGGAGTTCAAATCGAAGGGAACGAAGATTGCTAATGGGCTTTCCTACTTGAGTTAGCTGGTAGACGAAGGAACAAAGCGGATAAGGGCTATGCTATTCTTGTCTGGCATATGGGGAGGATTTCCTCGCTGACAGAACGAAGGGATCGTGACAAATATGAAGTTGTTTCGGCGATTTCTGACGTCCTTCCTGTAAAATTCAATAAGTACTTACCCCACTATAGGAGGAGAAGTCATCCAGAATAAGGTTGGAAATTGACTCTGACTGAAACCGTTTGAGCTGACGGAGATTGGATGATTTCAGATTCACGACCTGATGATTCCAGTATCCCTGATCCTTAGCGCCGGAAGTCGAAGATATCATTTTCTACCATTCTTTGATATTTGAAGCGAACAGAGAGTAACAAACGATAGAGCGAATGACCATGACTTTGAAGTGGGGTAAAATCTCCCGTCTCGGAAACATTCGTTATGTCGGATGGACGCCCTCATTCAAATTAAATATTGAAATGACTATTTTGAGTGTGGACGAAAGACTTGAAGTATGTTCTGTATTGTACATATGATAAATATGTGTCATTACCTCTACTGGAACGAGAAGCTGTATAGACTGGAGCCAGGAGCTATTTGGAGTAGCGTGACTGCAGAGGCGAAGCCGAACAAACTGAAGCTGAATTCATCATTATTCTTACGAGCGTAAACCAGAGGGGTGTTCACGGGACTCCCGAACTCCTGACGTTGCTGATGCAAACCACTTCAGTATATGTTTATGTTTGAGGTTAGTAGAGTGGACTCCTAACTTTCGGCATACTGGCGAAGCTTAACTCATCATCGATTTGGGGGAGGTTGACGCGACCTAAACCTCGCGCTACCCACGTCACCCAAATGGTTCCTGACACCAGGCTATCATGCCACCGGACCGGAGCAGCTCCTTATACCTAACGGTATAAGATGAATCTTCTTCAATCATCATCATCATCAACATCATCATTTACCAACAAGGACCCACATCCCACCTTCATCACCCTCCGGCAGGAGGCAAAACATGTCATTATTTCATCTGTCGCTGAGCGATATTCAATTAATTTCTGGAGGTGTTGGGATTGGACCATCAACTTGGCTGCTCTCGAGCTGGTCACGTTGATGGATGGGATTTGGACGGATACCAATCGAAAGCAACACATGTTTTGTCTCTAGCTATTCCCAAAAATACCTACTCATAGAAATAACTCACAAAACTAACAATCCATAGTCAAATCACTAACCTAGAATCTTGTGCATCTTGAATTGAATTGTTTATAGCGAATTTCATGTACTTGTAATTAATTGTCTCATTATATTAGCACATTATCGACTGCAGCAACCGGAAACGTTTGGGCGAGCAAACAAGGTAGGAAAAGGTAGTTAAAATCAGGGTAGTCGGTCATTGTCTTATTTTCAAACCATACAGAATGTAACACGCCTCATTTAAAAAGAACCAAAGTTACCACAACCAATTAAAAGGATCCTTCAATGAATTAATCACTGTCGAAACAAAAAATTACACAACGTGACATATTAATTCGTTAAGATTGAAGGGTTGATAAACCGCGAGAAGTTGCAAATCAAACGTAACAAAATATTAATTCGTTAAGAAGCTAGTGTAGACGGTTAAAAACATTACATAGTACACAACTGCTAACCATGTACCTAACGCAAAATACCTTAAAAAATCCTCCACTCCGTGCAGAAACGGATAGAAAAGTCCGTTTGATAGATTCTCACGATGCAAAACTACATAATGCCCTTTCAAATATAAAAATACTATGTAGATAAAAAAAACGTTAAAAACAACACCAAAACACGAAGATGAGAAAATCAGTAAAAGTAACGTCTACACAACTTGCAGTCAACAAACATGAATATTTTTTATTTTATTTATTTTGTTGAAATCAATATGCATGAAGGCCGCGGAAAAATGAAATAATACCCATACTTTAAGCTGCAGTCCGCCTCGGAACAGGAATACTTAGTGAGGAGAACTGGGAATAAACTACTCATTTTGTATTTTAAAAATGGTTTATAATTGAATTATGTCATTAATAACAAAAACATTTAAATTATATTTAAAAAAACGTGTGGTTCAATTAAATCGTATGGAAAACTATCACTGAATGCCGAATAGTTTGTTAAAATGTAATTAATTTGGGGGCTTCCCTTTAAAACGGCGTACCTTGCGTCATTTATCCGTTCCACGGTATTTAGCAAGCATTCAAGGGAAATGAACCAAACAAGGACAGTTTTGTCCCATAGCCACAGGGAAAACGGTAATCATTATCAAATTAATTACATTATTCAATTTATTATCAAATTTTGTAAAGCTTGCTGATAAATTCACTATTGAAAAATTTTCGGCGTTCCGTTGAAATTTAGAACCAATAAAGCTAAATATGGGCAATAGATTTTACCATTTCAGCTAAGTTTGGTAGTAAGCGGGTTTGAAGAGATGAAACCAAAAATTATTATTTTTTGCTGACCGTGAGTCATTTATTTAAATTATTTTTGATTAGGATTGTGATGAGAATTATAACTTGTTTTACCACAAAAAGGGTTATTAGTATTAATTTTATTAATGTGAATTCCGCCCTAGAGTTCCGACTGCTTTCAACCATCTGGAGCCAGTGACACTATGGCATACCCAATTAGGGTATTTTTTGAGAGTGAAGAAGGTAGTGGAGAGGAGAAAGAGATAGGAAAGAGGAAGGTATAGAATAAGGCTGGCTATTAAGATCTGGTCACTAAACTTGACTGAAGCCATTTCAAGCAACGTTTCAATTCCGAATGGTGGTCTTAATGCAGGGTGATACTGATATTATCTTCCACTCTGAAACGTACCGCAATCGTTATATATATTATTTTAAATGAATAAATTTTGAATGAACACAATTTAACCAAATAAAAGTTACCCGCATTGAACCTGCGACTTCCGGATTACTTGTCTTCGATCATTGGAAAAAAAACACTTTACATGTTAGTAAAGGTAAAGTAAAAAATATGAAAGAAATTCAACAAGTTTTTTGTTATTTCCCATTTAAAGTTATTGGGTTGTAAACGATGGGTAAAATTCTCTGATAAAACACAAACTTTAAAGTGCTTTTTTAGTACATTTTCAAGGATTAAATACTTAGCGAAGGCTACATAGAAAATAAATGTGCGAGAAGTTTCCGACGCGCATTGAAAACTTTACTAATTATTGTTTAAGTTTGTCAAGTTACCTATCGCATTTAACTTTTGCTGCTTAATTAAGCACTTAAGTTATCTTCCAACAAAAGCGTCTGAACGGCCTTTAATACTGCACTTGCTGGACGGTGATGTATATTGACTGGATTTTGCTTCACGGTGTGACGTTAATAAATTATTTAAGCGCGTTCTGACAGGATTTGATATAAAAAATATATTTGAATACAGTACGGTGAATCTCGGTTATAACGAAAGCGCTTATAACGAGATCACCGCTGTAACAAGCAAAAATCGTATTTAATAAATTTTACATTTTTTATATAGAACCCATCATAGTAACGACCAGTGTCCTTTGTTGTGGATAAAGTGAACATTGTTTTTTTGCCCAGTCATCTCTGGTTGGAGAGGATTCGAATTTAACGTTATATATTCTTAGTTCTGAGATATTTATTTACTATACGCCCATAAGAGCTTTTACAAATATTTTGTAATATGAACATAACAATTCAGTAAAACAGTAATCAATATAAAAATTTGCATTTAAAATTATACAGAACCCATACAGAAGAATGGTATTATGCTAAACTTAATTGTAATTATTACTGAGGTATGTTATTATAGCCTTCTTCTAACTATATTCCGTGCAGTTGAACACATCTACAATTTCTGAGAAAACATTGCCAACTGCGTGCAATCTAGCGAGTATCTAAATTACTCAGTCCTGATATGAGGTGTCAAAGTATGCAAAGAAGATTTCTCATAATCTATTTACCGATTCATAATTTTGAGGTTAAATCTCATGTAAAGCATATTAGTTTAAGATGTTTTTAAGGAAAATATTTAATTTTGATGTATACTTACCATTTTAGAACATACCTAAACCTACAAATATAACAATATGCAACCAGCGCGGGCATAGTAAATAATTCATTGCACAAGGTTCTAACTACATTTTCCTAATGCCATTCCAAGATTCTAATGAAATATTTTCCTTTAAAATATGTTAAGCTAAAATATTTTACACGAGATTGAACATAAAAATCAGAAAATGTTAAATAGGTTATGAGAAAACGTCTTTGCATACTTTGACACCCCAGAACATGGTGAGGTGAAGTTAGAGCAACTAAAGCGACGAACTATACTTCGCCTCGTAAAAACGATCAAACAAAATGGCTGTGGAAAAAAGTTCAAAGTGATGTTGGAACCCTGTAAAATAAATGAAAGCTTTAAAAACTCGATATTAAAACTTTGTCACAGAGGTATCTACGGAAATACAACACAGATGGCTCTGAAAGTTATTTTGGTTATGAAAATGGTTTTGTATTTAAAAATGTTAGTTAAACTCTTGTACCACTAAGGATTTTCTATCAGCTCGTTAAAAAGAGATTTTGCAATTTATTTTATAATTTTATAGACTTATAGTCATTTTTAAGAAACATTATGATCCCCAATAAAAAAGAGTTGAAACGAAGTTAGATTCTTCATGGAAACATTAAATAATAGAAATATACATAACTGCTAACCCTACACAAACTTCAAGTATGACCAACAACTGAATTTGAGAGCCACCTCTGTGCTGGAGACCGAAAATAAGGAATGGCGATCAGTCTGATTAATAATCTATTTTCGGCAGACAGATTGCCATCTGTAATGCACAGACGCAATGTGGGCATGCTGAGTCTGTTCTACAGGTATTTTAATGGAGCCTGCTCGAAGGAGCTAGTAGCATTAATCCCTGGTACGCCGATGTACGTGTAAAGTATCGCTTATGAGATTTTCCAGTTTTTTTTATATGGCATCTCGGTTTTTTAATATTCTTACGTGGGTATTCAACCATGATAATTTATTAATATTACAGGACCGCATACGATATGCATCCGAAGTAACATTAAACTGACTTCAGGCGCACAACATAACCCCTGTGTATCTCTTCAGCTTCAGCGGTAAGACTTACATAACATTGATTACCATGATATAGTCCGTTTTATTTATTAAAAACTGACAGGATAGCAATCACTTATGATGCTTTTGATTTTACAATAAAAAAAAAACAAAAGTTCTAGGGCCAGGAAATCGACCCCGTTTGATGTGATGCATGTACCAATCAATGTATTATACATGAGAGACCCGACTCTTGATCCCAGGACAGTTGGCCCTCCGATAGTAGGCCACCTGACAATTGATCTCACTGCCAGTTGATCCCTCCGACACTTGATCCCCCAAAGGATTATTTCTTAATCGGGAAATTAAGTATGCAGACAGGATGCATAAAAAAAGCCGAGAACGAGAGACATAAACAAACTTATCGTAAAAGTTATGTTCGGCCGGTATAGCGATATTTGTGAACTAACAATCCAACACCACTTATGCACATTCATTCGCTTCACGATCAGTATCTAGAAGTTATCCGGTGTAAATTTGGCCTCTTAGCGGATAGTTTGTATCCAAATAGCAGACCCACCTCTACCTCGATACCATATGCGATGGCATATCCAAGCCATGTGGTATATATAGTCCTCGAAGCTTTTGTCTGTTTTTTTTTTATTCTACCAACTAAACGCAAACTCATTGGCAATAGCACCATTCGACGCAACTCGCCGAGTTGTATAGTACATTTATACCGCTTTTGATAATCGAAATAAAATCACTTTTGATAATCAAAATGGCCTGGCCAGGCCACGTCGCCCATTGAAGGGTTAGTAAACATATTTTCTAATGTACTAAGCATATTTTCCCTAACCCGACTGCATAGAAAATTATTGTTTTTCGGCGGTTTTTCCTTACTGCCTACTCCTTTCAGAGACACAGGCATTATTTTTTTATAAAAAAGACATCAGCAGATATAAGTATATCGACTTTTTTGATACCTTCGGTCGTATATCCTCTCTGCATACCTACTTTACTTATGTGAATGAACAGCAGAAATAATTCTCTGGTGCATCAAGTGTCCAAAGGATCACCTGGCAGAGGGATCAACTGTCGGGGGGCCAAATGTCCGTGGGCCTAATGTCGGGGAATCAAGTGTCGTAAACGACGATTAATTTGTTATTGTAAAATATTTTGTTTAATTTGTGTTAATTTTTTTTAGTAAACATGTTTTAAAAAATACAGCTAGCGTATTTTACCTAATCGTTATAATACGTTATGTATTCCTAACATTACCACCGAAGACTGATGGAGATGAACGGCGAGACGTATCTCGCATGCAAATCTGTACCTAATTTTCCTTCGGATGATGAATGACCGATTGTCTGAGAGGGACCTCTTCTCTGTTTTCTATTTTGTTGTTACGACAATTTTACTGTTAGAAAATGGTATCGATCAGTCTTATAAAAAGCGGATTGACCGTGCAACACTGTACAATTCTACAAAATACGCCATTCTATGAATTTGAATTCAGCGTTTGTTCGTGCAAAGCGACAAAATAAAATCATCCTTTGTAGAAAAACATTGTGTATTGTTTGTGCCAAACTTTAGAGCAAAGGGTTTTTTCCAATACGTAATATTTTCTTTACACGACAAATAGTGAACCTACAAGTTTAGAAATAGCTATAATTCGATACATTAGAAAACTTTCTTCGTTTAAAAACACTATAAAAATATCATAACTTTTTCGCCCAACCTCTCTTACTTTTATTTAACATAATGTGCCCTCTTACAAAATCAATATCAAGCCATGAATTTTTGTTTTATGATATTAAATTTTATAACCTTTAAAATTCTTTGAAAAATAAGATAAGAAGATAATAAGAAGTAGATATTGCACTAAAAGGAAGAGAAAAAAGCTTCCGTCTCACTTAAAAAATAAATTGATATTGAATCCTCTCGAGTCGGTGTGTATGTTGTTATTAGACTGTAGGGAGCTAGCTTCGTCTGGAAAAGTTTTCCCAAGCAGTATCAATATTCTTCTCTTTATTTATTTACTTCAGACACTAACTTAAGTGTTTATTCAACAGGGATGGTCTCAGTTCGTTGAGAAACTGTACCAAATATACTTGACCAACTTATACAATTATGGTGAAAACAAAAATACAATAATCTTTTAGCTTACCTACCAAGAAGGCAAAAACCAATCATTTTTTATCAGAACGCAAATAATATTAATAACATACTTTGTAATAATATACACATTTTAAAATGTAAATACCACACAATAATTCCAATTGCTTATAACCGTCTGAAGCCAGTGAGACTATGGAATCCCGTGGTATGTTGTGAGGCTGGAGGTAGTAGTAGAGAAAGGTGGGGATGTACCTGACTCAGATCTGGTAACCAAACACGGCTAAAGCCATTTCAAATTATTTTTCAATTCTTAATGGTGGTCTTACACCAGGGCGATACTGATATTAATTACACCTCTAGAACATACCGCAATTATACTATTTATCATTTCTAGTGAAAACTTTGTGAAATAACACAAATTCATAAAATAAAATTTACTTGCACACTCCAGGATTTCAACCCGTGACCTTCGGATTGCTAGAAGAGAGCCATACACTTGGACCACAGAGGTGAACTTGAACCATACAATAATTATAATATTCTTTTACTATATCCATAATAATGCCTCTGAAACTAAGGAGAATGGTATATTCCTGTATAAAATCACAAATAATGAAATAGGCTGTTCCTGTCTCATATAAACCTTGGGATACCATCTAAACGTACCTACCACACTATTTTATACAAAACAAACGCTGCGGTAAGCTCGCCAATTTTCGTGCCTTTCAAACATTCAATAATCTTTGTCCCAACTCAACTCTCGGATTATTTTTTAACTCCCTGCAGTCTTAAGAAAAAAACATTACTCGTAACTTAATCAATGCGCTCCACTACTAAACACAATTCAAACTCATACTCTTTCACCTGCACACACACATTTACCACATTCTTTTTATTTATCGTTTGTCTTTGTCTTTACCTCAAACCAATTGCCATTTCATGGAGAAGTAGTCATTGGTATTAGTAATTATTTCTAAAATCTTGTAAACTGTTTACCACTTTTTGAAAATCTGTCTACTGTTTGTTTCTAAAATCTAAAAAAAATAATAATAATTGATTCATAAATGTTTACGCCAAATAATGGCTAATTGTCGTTTCATAGAGAATTGTTTATGGCAATGAATTTTGTTCCTGAACCCCTGTTTTCCTCTCCTTCATACCTCTCCTCTTTTTCCGGGAGTCAGTCAAAAACCAACAGCCGTGACGCGAGGTGAACATTATTACCCATAACGCATCGCATAGCAAATAAAAAATCATCTTAACGCATCGCAATAAATAAAGTTTTGCTTTTACCAAAACTACAGTGGAATAAGAACCCTTACCTTTATAAAACTCATTGCCAAAGAATAATTGATTATGTTATAAAAGGTCCACAGCTTAAACACATAAGAATAAAAGTATATTGCTAATGTCTATCTAGGGCGTCTCTGACTTCTTCCATCATTCACTATTGTAAACCTCAATTTTACCATTAAAAAGACTGCATTATATCGACTTTCATTCAACTCCATATCTCATCCAGTGCAGAGATATTCCGTTAAGTTTTCCTCGGGTGTCCCAGACTTCTACCATTCAAAACACTCTGTAAACACTTCTGGAACTAATAAGAACAAACTTTGAAATTTTCAGCGATATCGGTCTGCTACTTTTTGAGTTTTTGAGTACAAACATAAGCAAGCAAAATTTTTATGATTTTTTTTATTTTTTTTAATGATTTTTTTATTTATTTTTTTATTTAAAACAATATGTATAACACTTTTTTATTTAACAAATTAGGTAGACCAACAAAGCTGTCACATGCCAGCTTGTCTGCAGGATCCACCGAATCAAAATATCTTAAGTCTATGTCTATAACATTGTATGATTATGTGTACATGAGTAAGTCTTATTTCTAAGTAGGTACATTTCACAGAAATTTATTTTATTGCAGACATTCGCAAAATATATTTCTAACGAGTAATTGTAAATACATAATATATCTAATGCACCTCACTAAAAAGAAAGAGTTTGGGAATTTACATTAAGGTGTTCAAAGATACATGGATTGATCATTTATTAACCATGTCTATAACATTGTATGTAATGTATGTATGTTTTCAATTTGGTAGGCGGGAATGGGTACCGCCGCCCTGGGAACCATTTATTGGATGACCAACACCTCTGCCACAGGTCACCCCAAGTGGTTCGCTACGTTTGGTGACTTAGCAGGGGTGCCCGGGTTCATGGGTTAAGGTTTGCCCAGGTCTTGGTGGCGGGTGCGTCGGCCCACCTTCTGCGTGGCGGGCCGGTTGGGAGATGCTGGTTGAGGGAGACCCTTTACAACCGGTTACCGCTGTCCGGGCCGCTCGATAGTACAGGGGCCCGACCCTCAGGCTCACGACTAAGGGTGGGCTGCCCCATCAGCGAGTGTAAAAACCCCGCCACTGCTGTTGTGCCGGTTCGTGACCGGAGGGGACCCAGCAGCAGCGTTTGGGGCGCATTGGATGCCCTCTCCAGCCGGACTCTCCCAGCCTATCGCCTAGCACCGCAGTGGGTGGGCTGGAACCAAACGCTCATCACTCCTGGACAGCCTGAACCCCATATTCCTACCCACCCCTCACACCTTTCCATTCCAGACCTTCCTTTCACTTCATACCCTTAAAAACAAAAAAAAAAAAAAAACAAAAAATGAAAATCATGAATATACATAAAAACAAACATAACATCTTTACAGCGGCGAGTAGCAGGCGTCCCCGGTGCGGGCCAAAACTGTTGGTAAATTTTGCCAACATTCGCGGCCTGCACACAAATTTAAATTCCGTCCATCACCATCTTTTGTCCCAACGTCCCAACCTTCTTTTCCTATCCGAAACTCAGATAGCCGAGCCGCCAGACTCCTCCTATCTGGACTGCCCGGGCTTTACCCTCGCAAGCAAATTCCGACTGAAAGGAGGAGTCTGCCTCTATAGTCGAGCTGACGTCAACTGTGTGCGACTATTGAGTCTGGAAAACTCCAGATTCGACGTAATGTGGGTGCGCGTCAATCTTGCCAGTACGGCAAGATTCTACGCATGTCTATACCGCTCACCGAACCATAGCGAATCAGACACTTCCGAGCTCTTCAAACATTTGAGCGATACTATTGATGATCTCTTGCCCCGCTACCCTTCGGCCGAGTTTGTTGTTCTGGGGGACTTCAACGTTCATAACGAACCATGGTTGAAGTTCTCAGGCCCAACGGACTCGGCTGGCCGACAGGCGGAATCCTTTGCCATTTGCTACGGATTAGAGCAATTGGTTCAGGAGCCTACAAGGGTTCCTGATGTCCAGACTCACCGCTCCAATCTGTTAGACCTATTCTTAACTACTGTGCCACACGGTTATAAGATTGACGTCACAGCGCCTCTGGGATCATCTGACCACTGCCTAGTGACGACATCAATCCCCGTTAGCCTCAGACCAACCAATGAGAGGCTGAGGAGAAAAGTGTGGCACTATAGGTCAGCAGATTGGTTCGGTATGCGGGCCCATTTCAATGCTTTTCCGTGGTCAGCTGTTTGTTTTCGGACTTCGGACCCTTCAAGATGTGCCCAGGAGATTGGTGAAGTCATCAAATCGGCGATGGATGGCTTCATACAATCGACTACTAAAGAAACTGGTGTGGGCTCAAAGCCGTGGTTCAGTCGACAATGCTCCGAAGCAGTTCGACGAAAAAACGCGGCTTACCGAGCCTACAACACATCTCGAACGCCCGAAAGCAGATCAGCATACAACAAATCGGCAAAGGAATGCAAGAGAATCATCAATAGGTCAAAATTCGAACACGACCTGCAGATCAGCAAAAAGCTGGCTGCCTGCCCGCATGGCAGCAGAGCATTCTGGTCGCTTGCGGGCTCAATAGGTCGAAATTTTTGCAAACCCAGTTTGCCACCTCTTACCAGACCTGACGGCTCACTAGCAAACACCGCCACCGAAAAGGCAAACCTTTTAGGGAAAATGTTTGCTGAAAACTCGACCCTCGACGACGGGGGTGCTGTTCCGTCGTCGGTTCCTCACTGCGGCTTCTATATGAAAAATCTGAGGATCCGGCATCGGGATGTACTCCACGTCATACGGGGGCTCGATGTTAACAAAGCTAGTGGACCTGATGGAATACCTGCCCTGGTATTGCAGAGGTGTGCTGCGGAAATAGTTCCAGTTTTGACAAAGCTCTTCAAAATGTCCCTGAAGTGTGGCACTGTGCCCTCTGGTTGGAAAAAAGCGGTAATTCACCCTATTCCCAAGAAAGGTGACCGCTCCAACCCGGCCAACTACCGCCCCATAGCGATCACATCAGTTCTGTCCAAAGTGATGGAACGTGTGATCAACGACAAACTGCTCACATACCTCGAGAAGAACAAAATTATCAACGACCGTCAATACGGATTCCGGCGGAACCGCTCGTGCGGTGATCTTCTCGCGTATGTGACGCATGTTTGGGGGCGGTGCTTGGAACGTCACGGTGAGACCCAAACGGTCGCACTAGACATATCCAAGGCCTTTGACCGGGTCTGGCACCGAGGACTTGTCAACAAATTGCATTCTTACGGACTTCCCGCATCCCTGTGTACGTGGATTGCTGACTTTTTAAGGGATAGGTCGATTCAGGCGGTTGCTGACGGTTTCACCTCTTCCTCGCACTCCATAAATGCTGGCGTCCCACAGGGATCGGTTCTGTCTCCGACTTTGTTTTTGTTGCACATCAATGACCTTTTGACATGTGCACCGATTCATTGTTACGCGGATGACAGTACAGTTCATGATAGCTTTTTGTTTGACAAGCCCCCAAAGGGCACACAAACTCCAACGGCTCGGAGGGCTTTGAAGCAGAGAATGGACGGTTATCTCGAGAGTATTTCCTCCTGGGGTAAAAATAATCTCGTCGAATTTAATGTTTCAAAGACCCAATCCTGTCTGATTACGTCTAAAAGGGATCCAAATGATAATCTAGTCTCCTTCAACGGAAGCAATCTTCCGAACAGGCCTTCCATTGATATGCTTGGTGTAACTATAAGTGACCAGCTCAGGTACGGGGGCTCCATCGAAGCCAGAGTAAAGTTGGCCTCTCAGAAGCTGGGCGTACTGTACAGGGCCCGCAGATACTTTAATAGTACACAACTGCTCACCCTGTACAAATCGCAAGTGCGCCCTACTGTCGAATTTGGCAGCCATCTCTGGTCTGGAGCCCCAAAATACCTGAAAAAAACCCTTGACTCTGTGCAGAAACGGGCGGTCCGTTTGATAGATTCCCCAATCTTAACAAACGGACTGCAATCTTTAGAGCACAGGCGTCAGGTAGGTATGCTGTCCTTGTTCTATCGGTATTACAATGGAAGATGCTCTGAGGAACTAGCGTCATTGATCCCTTCGGCACCGGTGCGTAGTCGGGATACACGCCAAACGCGCGCCCAACATTTGTACACAGTTGACACTTGTCACATGAGAACGGGTCGCTTCTATGATTCGTTCTTAAGTTCAACAGCTCGGCTGTGGAACGAACTGCCGGCCTCTGTGTTTCCTCCCTCCTACAACATGGGACTCTTCAAGACCCTTGTTCACTCCTTCCTCTCCACAAAAAGACCCTCCACACAGCATCCCCAAAGATGACATAGGCCCTGAGGGAAATTATTTTCTTCAGGGCCTCCTGTGTGGAGTAAATATAAAAAAAAAAAAAAAAAAAAAATGTATTATGTGTACATGAGTAAGTCTTATTTCTAAGTAGGTACATTTCACAGAATTTTATTTTATTGCAGACATTCGCAAAATATATTTCTAACGAGTAATTGTAAATACATAATATATCTAATGCACCTCACTAAAAAGAAAGAGTTTGGGAATTTACATTAAGGTGTTCAAAGATACATGGATTGATCATTTATTAACCACACCTTTATGATTTTAGGGCAGGGTCTCTCATTATTCACAATTTGTAAGTTTTTATTTTTTTATTATTTTATATAGTTTGTTGAAGATCACAGGTACCGAGTATTCAAGAGTACGGCCTCCATACTTATTTAAAATTCGAGGAGTTTTTAGCCCGTTTCCTTCTGTAAATCTTGTGTTGTGCCCGTGTACCAGTGGTTTTTTGTACAAGCTTTCTCCCGCATTGTCCATAATAGTAATATACCAGAGGAGACCTTTTATTGGAAGTAGGCTCTCTGCACCGTACAGTATTTTAAGATTTTTTCTTTGTTTATAAATGTTTGATGTGACTATTTTTTTAATTATTGCAGGTTGCAAATTTTGTACATATTTAATATAAGTACTGCTAGTGTGCCCCCAAGTTCTTATTCCGTATCTAAGAATAGATTCAACCATAGAAAAATATATAAGTTTAAGTGTACAATGGGGCAGTAAAAATTTTAATTTATAAAAATTACTCGCTATAGATCGGAGCTGATGACATATTTTATCTACATGTTTATCTTATTTAAATTTATTGTCTACTATTATGCCCAAATAAGTATATTAAAATTTAAAAAAAATTGTCTCCGCCTCTGTTCAAAGTTGACAATTTTTTCTCAGAAAACAAAAGTAGTTAAAATAATTAAAAACTGAGCGCAACTCAGCAACAACATGAAATTTGAGGTTAAGAATAGGGAAAGAACATTGTAAGGTGTTTTTTCTCTTCATGAAACTAATGTTGAATTGAATTCTGAGTTTCTCCGGCACTATGAAACCGTATTGCCTCCGCACTTCGAATTTCTACCGATTTAAAACGTATAGACGAGACTATACCCTAAAATAAAGCCAGAATCTTAACGACGTAAGTGAAACAGCCGCGCACAAGAATATACGACGCGCGGCCCTGGTGTATTAGACATGCGGTTGAAATTGCCTTATCCAATCTCTAAAATTTAGTTGGAATCTTGACATGAGTGATGAATTCATGTAAAAACAATATTAGGCGCGCGGCCCGGCATAACGGACGGACATACGGTCGAATTTACCGTAGCAGACCTAGACAATGCTCGTGGGGTTTATTTTAATTATTTCTGATGAAAGTATTACTAAAATCTCAGATGTTTCTAGAGGGAAGTTATTAATTCATCATCTAGAACAACGGCTGATTTTATACTTGAAAAAGGTTTCATAAAATTTTCCAACCTCTTTACATAAAATATTTTAATGGTAAGGTCCTGTTTTTATTAATCTTAAATATAATAACAATACGAATTCGTCGGAAATTATTAAAATATTAATCGACCGTTATTAGAGTCTATCATGAATAAGATTTATCATGGTTCTGTACACTCTTCTTCTTAAACAAGAAAATCATCCTGATTGACTGATTGGTCTGTAATTATGTTTATACGTTTCGTTTCCGGTTCAAAATGGTGGCCGTTTTAATGGCTCAGTAAAGAATTATTTTTTCAAATGTGTAATCATCGTGTTTATCTGAGCTAACTTATTCGCATTTTTCTATAATATGGTACCTACTAGCCTGAAAAAAGTTTTAAATAATAATTGTCATTGAGATAGTGACGTTTATTTGGATATGTTGTATGATTCCTTATAAGAAATTTTATTTATATTTAAGTAGGTGGGTACTTAAGTATCTACTTGCAAATCTTATTATTTCAAATTTTTGATCTGATTTAGTACAACTAGTCTAAATTAATCAATTAAATGAATGTCACCCGTTTAAACTGAGCACAGTAGGTATTTCATTAAAAAAATTTAACGAATTAATCTAAATGTTCTCTAGTGAATCTGATAAGTATTTAACTTGGGGGAATTTATTGGAAGAAGCAAGAAACACAATTAATTAGTGCTCTGGGAATATATTATGAGCTTTCTTAGTATTCTACTTAAGCAGGGGATATTAATTGGCAATTAAAACCTTGCCTAATTTCCCTTGCTATTAATTTTCCAATAAATAATTTACAGCTTGATAGCTTGAGGAATAAGGCGATTAGAGAAATCTATCGAACGCTCTCGAAACAATTGCCCATCTTAAATATTGTTATTCTTCAATAATTGCTTTTAAATACAATTTAACCTCATACGACATATAAAAAACACGTAGAATAGTGCGGTTGCTTCAATCAGGTAATAATAATATAATAATAATACAGGCAATGGTTTACTGCATAAAAATGGGATATGAGGTATTAAACTAGCCATTCGGGCTATCTTGTTAGCTTTTGGGAACAACTGAAATGGTCTCACAAAAATCTACGTGTCTTCCTTACTGCTGTGCTGAGAAACATGATCTAAACGGTGTTAGAAAGAAAAAATACCACGCTTTATATTCAAATCTAATTTAGTCAAACACAAATTGATTAAAATGTGCATCTTTATGAAACCAAAGGTACCGACCACATTTTGAAAAAAAGCGTGTGAGACATAGACATATGAATATTAGTAGACCTGCCCTAAGTGATTAAAAGCGTATTATCCCCACTCCCCATACCGGTTCCATTGGAGCCGGCTGGGCTCGCGTATGGCCTCAAGTGAAATTTGAAAACGTGACGTCATCATTCTTGTGCGAACTATGGTCGAGGCATCATCGGTTCATTTTACGAAATAACACGGCAAAATGTTGACTTGTGATATGAAAACTTGTAAAAATAGATGTGAAAAAGAGAATAAACCCAATTGTCGTATTACATTCCATAAGTAAGCATTATTTTACTTTATTTTAAGCTTATTCACACCGTATTATATGGATCAGTTTTAGAAACATATACTATCACATCACAATGTAGCGATTCTCAAGTGTGCTCATCGTTGTTTACTGGGGTAAGTAAATTATGAAACATTTGTAAAAGTGTCTTAACTAAATACTCTGAAACTAACTACGACTCTGCAAACAGAAGAAATTTACTTTGCCGAATTTGGACTTCGCAAATTAGTTCATAACGTGGCGAGTAATTTGCGCTCCCATGTAAAAATGTCTATTCATTCAAAAGCAGATTTTACTTTTAAGAACTAAATGGTGATATTATAATGCGAGATGCCTATTTACTGTCAGATTGATTCATTGAAGAATCACAGTCAGCTTAACCCCCTCCGTTCTTCAACAGTTGATTTTACCCCTCGCCATTATCTTCTCGTCTATTAATTCCTATGTCTGTGGTGTGAGATTTTTTTGATATGAAAATATTTTTATATGAAAAAAGTGAGGTGACAATAACGTTTATAATTCATATGTCTAATAAAATAAGTGTGTTTTTGTATATTTTTTCGATTTCAATAATTTTCGTTACAAACAACGAAAAGTGAGACTTTTTTTTTGCTTTAAAAATTTTAATATTTAAAAAAATATGTTTTTTTCCAATAATAAAATATGAAAGCGAATTTCATTTCCATTTGTTTTCGGATCCGATTTTTATGAAATTATAATTTTTATTTCATTACAATAAATATGTACCTATAGTTTATTTATAAGATTTTTTATAAATATTTTTTTTAAATAATTTTACAGTGATTCTGATAAGAGGATTGCTTGATTGCTTAATTATTCACATGTAGAAACACTTCAGACACAAGAATACATAGTTTTTATAATTTTCAAAAATCATTTATTAAAGTTATAATGACTTTAAAAACAGGCGCGAACGAAATATTTCAATGCAGCTAAAAACGCCCGGTGATTGATCAAGCGTTCAAGGGCGAACGATGACGTCACTGTTGACCGGCCCGAGTAGATCCTGCAAACCGATGGCGGCGGCAGCGGCAAAGGTGTGACGTAGCACTTGTGACGTAGCGGTCAAAATGGCGCATGACCGTTTTCAGAGCCGAAATAGCACGCAATTTTTAAAACAACTACAAAAAATTGAAAATGCATTTAAAAAAAAAGAAAAAAAGAGGCACATAATCAAATAATTATCTTTATTGAAATAAATTAATTACAAAATGCACGAGAATTCCCTTATTATTTTTATATTTTCGTATCCAATTTCGAACAAGGGGGAAACTACCCATCGAACATCACATCGATCAGCTTCCATGATGTTATGTCAAGTATAAGGAATTTTGCGCGTATATTAATATTTACGAAAATAGTTATAAATAACACTATTTCCATAATCGAAAAAAAAGTTTATTTTTGTCATTAAGTTGAATTGAAAGTTTGTTTAAAAATGCTTTTACAAAATGGTAGTTGTAGGTTAAAGTCCCAAAGCCAACTGTAGCATGATGACAAGGTTGGCATGTCTGGAGCGTCACTTTGCGTTATACCCGTTTTATCCGATATTTTTTTCATACGGATCTCCATATCGGGACTTAAATGATTAATCTACACACCTACGATTTCATACAGACGATTGCCATTAGAGAGGAAATAATATTTTGGGATGGTACTAAATCATGAAAAAATGGCAACAACATGAACGTAACCATAGATCACAATCACGAAGGCATCTGTCACTGTCTTTAGTGTCATTTGCGAGCTATGTCACGTGGTTGGTCGTTATGTAATCAATGTTTTTGTTTACCGGTCGTCGTTTTGGACCTTTATTATAATGATTTGTATAGCTGCCTGTGCTTTTGTAAAATAGCCTGCTTGGTCACCGTATCTTGCTTTTTGCTTATTGCTTTGGTGCGCTTATAGCGAAAGCAGTCACGGCCCTGGCTCTAATAAAAAGTGTATTACAATACGAAATTGACATATTCTTTGAGTAAACAGCAAGTATGTAAAATTGTCGTATGTTATTTTCTCAAAAAAAAATGTCAAATCATCAAATATACACCTGAAAAATTATAGTAATTATAATAATACACACTTTAAAAATTAGTATTAAACACATATTGTAGTCTTATTATTAATATTTTAACTATGAAAGTGAATAATTATGTAATATTTTTACGTAAAAGAATGGAAGTTGGCAGATGTCAAATAATGTCCGCCATATTAAGCTGTACGTAAATCGATAATAATGTCACTCACGGTACCAAATACCAAAATAGAACAATTGGATGAATAAAGTATAGTTTAAAACGGGTATTGAATAACAAAAACAAGTCCGCAATAAACTTTGTATAAATTAAATAGTGTATTTTTAATATTTTTTTTAAAAAAAGAATGACTAACTTCACGGGTTACGATTAACCTGAAAATATATGAAAATCTCCTATTACCACCACAAAAAGCAGAAAATATTTCTTGTGTTGTGATGGAAAACTTAGCCAGCCGAGGAATTAAATACACTTTGTCTGGGTGAGATACAAACGTGATGTCAACTCAGCCAAATTCAGGTTATAAATAAGACATATACATTTCGTTATAATGAAAGGTATTAGTAGGTATTTAGACTACACAGGCAGAATTTATTTGATCTTTGTCTTTGATTTATAGAAGTCATCGTGATTTGCATTATTGTCAGAACACTGTTTTTTTTAAATCCATTTTTAGATGAAAGACTATCAAACTTTTAGATTTGATTTTTTACGCTCCCCCATTTTTGCGCGTAATTCTCCGTGCATATTAAAAGTTGAAAAGCTCATGGGGCTTAGGGATACCATCAAAAATTTGTCGCCAGATATTGCCATTATGGCGAATTTGAATTGGGTAAAAAAATGCCGGTAGATTTTTACTCAAAATATGTTCATTATTCATTGCTTAATATATTTTTGAGAGGCCTGAGTTTTTTGGTCACAACTGAATGATTTCATTAATTTATCCTTCGGGCGATATATTCATGTCCTCCTCTTCGCAATTTAATTTTATCGTCGTAATCAATTACGTCCATTACTTTTGATTGCTTCCTGATCCATTCGTTTCTTTGTCGATTTATCGGGATGAAAGCTGGCACGCGCACTTTCATCTCATTATGCGTACATTTCATATATTTGGTGAAAAATTTGGATTATAGAAACTTAACACTCCATTGTAATATTTATATGTGTTTAAAAGACCTTCCACACAGCATGCCAAAATATTACATAAGCCCTGAGGGCATCCTGTGTGGGGTTAATGTAAATACTTTGAGGTTTTTACTAGCGACAGGCGCCGTTTGGTTCAGTGCCGGACAAGCCTTCAGAACGAATTAAATAGATGTTGGTAGGTCTAATAATGGTTACTGGGGGTCTAGAACAGTGAAATCATTAATTTAAAATGTCGGATCGATAGGCGTAACTATGAACGATTTTATACCGATCTATAAAACCCTATATCAATACGATATTGATGAAATTTGTCATCTATGGTCGGTAGACAAAAACAGCTGCTTTTGGCAAGGCCTCCAAGGTGTCGGATAAGCTGTCAATATGTACGAGTTTTTGGTATGCATTTGTTGTATTCCATTTGTTTTGCAAAATATGTGGGTTGTTAATAAATGGATGTGAACTAAGCTTTAAGGATTTAAAGATATAGTATACACGATCCATGGACGGTCGAGACGCGACCAATTGATTCTGTTCCAACGTGAAGAAACAAAAGTTGTTACTCATAACTAAAGACCTGATAAACTAATTATCTACCTTTCTAGAGTCAAAAAGTACACGCGGACTGCCAATGTATATTAAAATTATTATGTCAATCCAATATTGTCATTTTATTGTTATTTTGTACTTTTACGTAGCCGTCTGATGTAAATTCACCAATATTGCCAGCGTATGACGATTCCCATTACCATTACCGGTCTTCTTATTAATAGGACGACCGTGCTAAATCGTCGGTAGTTTTGCCTATCTATCCAATATTGTAAACTTATTGATATATACGGGCAACACTGAAGGAATTTGATATTGCGAAATGTCAAACGATATATAGTAACGTAAAAATATGAATAAATTGGGAATGTTGTACTGAAATATTAACTAAAATATGGATTTTTTATTTATTTATAATTTTTTGTTACATAAATATAAATATATGAATTTAAAATTAAGTAAAAAAGAAAGAACCATAATTTTTTTAAACTTATATGTAGAAGATAGTTTTTTTTTAAATTATAAAATTAAACAAAAAATATTACACAATATTATTCATATCAATATAATGTCAAAATATCCCACGTAGCCATCGCCAGTTCGTTGGTATACTTATTTTTTACTATGCAGTAAAGATTATAAATTATAACATTATGTTTTAAAATATTTATAAAACAAATAATTCCGTATTTAAAAAATTATAATTATAAAAAAAACAGTAGTCCGTATTTAGTTTTTGACACTAAAAAGGGAGTTAATTAGTTAATGATTCTCTCTATTCGCAATTTGTTAGTTAAATTAATTTCGTTTTAAAGCCCGAATGATCATAATACGTCCGTAGAGTCATTAGGCCGAACGAACTCGCCGCTTATACGATTTCTTTCAATTAATAAGCCAGTAATTTTATTGTGTAAACTTGTGAAATTTAATATTTACCACATCATTCCGTTCATTCATAAACAACGATTTTCTTAAAAAAAGTTGTATATTTCAACAACAAACCGAAATTTAATTGATAGTCAAGGAGCCGCTTAAGACTTGTTTGCCTTTTTTGTCGGAATTTCTTTTAATCAATCATTGACCATGTTAGGGAATATTAATAGCTGACCATATATCACGAATTTAGCTAGTTTTCATATTAAATTGACCTGCTGTTTTATTGATCGTCCCTGCTAGACCTCTTGCTTAACACAACTTAGGCACAATAAACTAAAGGGATACATGAGGAGAGCAGCATGAATGGAGGAGTTTTTTTTCCTTAGAATCGGCCAAGTCTTTTAAAGAGTTGTAGTGCCGTACAATATTTGTGTGATTTTTTGCTAACCATATTCACTAGGTCATCCGTTTCAATATTCTGAGTCATAACAACATTTATAATGGTTTGGCTAAATTGTCGCAGTAACGTAATTTAAACTAAGTGCTGAATCACCAAACTAGTTAACTCGAATGATTAACGATCTGACGTGGTAACAGATTTGCAAATAAGATAGGGGTTACTTGTAAGCATATTATCATGTAATAGGTACTACATAGTAATATGAAACAACTGGTTGCTTCACCACAACCTCGTACTATGGAGGGGTGAACAGAATATTAATTATTTTTATAATTGTTCTTTTAGTTTATATCCCGTTAATCCGTATCCCGTTAAACTACAACTAAGCAGTTTTTCAACAGGATATACATGTTCAATTACAATGTAAATAATATGATAGCTAATTATAAATACACAGATTAACTCTTGACAGGTCAATATGCTAAAAAAACGTCTGTAACAAAGTGGGTCTTCCGACGACCCCATGCATTTTTCTGTCTTATCGGCTTTTAAACTATAGAAATCCCAATTATTCAGTCAATTATTAATGGTAACTTATGCATTTGCGCAGAAATACATAAAATATTAAAATGATATCTCAAGTATTTAAGCTAGTATAAAGAGGATAGAAATTTTGGGTACTACCTACTCCCCCACTTGGCTGCGGTATAGTTATCATTACTGACCCTCATAATCTAAAATAATACTCAATATACTTGCTAATGAATAACAACTTTACTATTGATTGATAGTGATGACTAAAATAAAGTATCTCTGCTTAAGGGGCACATATTCGTTTATATCTGAATCGATGTAGTACTTCGGAAATTTTTATATAACTTGGTAACATGTTGAATATTTTTGACACTCTAGGGTTTGCTGTCCATGTTTATTCTAATGTTTTGGAACAAGCATGCCTTTATTCTTTGTGAACTTAGTGTTATGCTCAAGTTCCACTTTCCTCCTATACTCAGAGTCAGACATATGCGGAATCAATATTTTGTCCCATAGAAGCAAATTAAATTCCGATACAACAAATAAATGTTTCGACTCTACGAAAAAATATGTTTTAACTAGTAATTTAACCATCGAATTTTGTACTGATTACAGGCAATTTAAACGGTTTTGCAATAATATCCCTAAGTGGTTATTCCATATCGTAAAGTTGATTCTGCGAGTGATAAGTAAATAATAAAAATTTTCATATGTAGCAAATACTTTGTGGGTGTACATAATTATAATAAAATAACTTTTTTTAACAACGCTTTATTGTCTATATTTTAAAGTTATAAAACCAACCGGTTTCGGTTCACCCTGAACCTTCATCAGCGTTATATAAAAACACATTAAATCAACAACAGAGTTAGAATGTATTTATAAAAAGATAGAAGAGGGAGAGAGAACATCAAATTTGATAGGGGGCGAGGGAGAGGGAAATATATTTTAAATAGGTCTATTTGACAAGGCTAATTGTTTATTGAGTAAATTAGTTTTATTTATTTTTAGAGATTTTTTTATTTCCAGAGCTTCTAGCACAGAATAACGTTGCATGAATTGGAGATCGTACGTGCATCAATTTGGTATTTATGATTAGGCCTGCATCATACGACCATTTTATTAGGGACGTAAAGTAGTATTGTTCCATACATTTAGTATCAATGGATAATTGTTCATCAGGTATAGCCGTGTCATCAGTATATACAAAGTGTTTAGCATGTGAAAAAAAGTTTTTCATTAAAGTTACAAATATAATATAAGCGTGGATTTTGACCGCTAGGCAGATATTCAAGTTTGCTTCATACGTATGTAATACTTCATTCAAACAATACTTACGCAATTGCGGTCAAAACCGATACACGCCTAGGTAGGTGATCACTGTTATCAATAATATTCAGATAATTTGTATTTTTGTATAGCGCCGTTTTGATAAAAATAAAAATAATCTTAACAGCGATGTGACCGATGTGTGGGTGATCAGCGCCCTGGCGCCTTGGAAATTCGGCGTCCGGAACGTACTGCTCCAATATTTAATATTTATAAAAATAATCAAACTAAATACCTTTAATTTAGTTTCAAAGTTTGGCCAAAATAGTATCTACATACTTTGCATAGAGTAAATGGTCACTGTAGCCACTTGTATGGTCTCAGTAATACCAACATAAGTAAATGTCATAAACAGAAATTATTTTGGCTGTCAACCAATTACAACGAAAGCTAATTTTTATTTTACGCAATATGTGTTTGTACATATTTTTTACAATTTTCATTTTACTTTATCTTTCGTCGTTCTAAGTGACATATTATATAATCTCTGTAGTAATTAGTCTTTTACCTGTTCATTGAGACTGTATATTATATTTAAATAATATGATGTATTTTATCTTACCAAAGCCACCACCATGACGGGGTATCTTCCCGCTATCTTGGAAGCCGCACCGGTAGCCAATGCGCCGATGGCGTTGAACACTCCAAAGCAAATCATCACAAATCCAATCTTCTCGATTCCCCACGCACACGCCACGAAAGCCTGAAATAAATAAATACATTGAATTGATACGTACAAGAAGCCTACGTTTTATATACGTACCAACAACACATACGGATAATGGATTTATGGGTAGGAGAAACTAGTGATTGTGTACGTCTAAACCGAATAACCTCAACAACATATTTCAATTTTTGAGGCGGGAATGGGTACCACCGCTGTGGGCACCATTTATTGGATAACCAACATCTCTACCATAGGTCACCCTACGTGGTCTACTACGTTTGGTGACTTATTAGGGGTGCCCGGGTTCATCGGGTGAGGTGGGTTCAGATCTTGGCGAAGGATGCGCCAGTCCACCAGCTGCGTGGCGGGCCGGATCCGAAGAGGCTGGTTTGGAGAGACCCTTTAACCTATCCAGCTGATCTCTCTCGACCCATCGTCTCTCGGCACACTGCCCCTTAGATTCGTACCCGCCCCTCATACCTTTTTCCATCCCAGAACTTTTCCTCTTCTTTTATTAAAAACACCCTTCATACAGCATCCCCAAAGATGGCCCTGAGGGGAAATATTTTCTTCAGAGCCTCCTGTGTCGGGTCGATGTAAAAAGTAATAGTCAATCAATTTAATTTTAATATCAAGTATTATTAAGTTAAGCAAGTATTTTAGTATTTATTATTGTGACAGCTGTTTCGGCTTTCAAGGCCATTATTAAACTGAAGATTCAAACTGCCCAATTAAAATGACTTATTTGGATGATTTAAACCCCATTTTTATTTGAATGACGATTAGGATGATTTATTTGTATTTTCCGTAAAAACCGGTTTATGTCAAAATTATGGTTCCACCCCATTTAATATCTTTTTGAGAAATAGGATTTTTGTTTTTTTTTTTTTTAACATATTTCTTCTTACTGGATTCCTTCTCTCCAAATTTCAATCATACAAAACAAAAACAAATACATAATATTTTTTTATACCGCATACGATTTACAATTGCTTAGTGCCAGTGATAAATTCCAGGAGCGCAGAGAGTAGGAGAAAAGGGGATGATTATTTAAGGGTAAACGTATGGTTGGCATTAATTTAGAGGTATGCAAATACAATATTGTTATCTGTGATTCAATCTTATATTATAGTTGTATGCCTTCATTGAAAGTAATGAGTTTTTATATGAACAAAATTATTTATTCATATTCATATTGCGTATGTACGGGCGCAAACAAAAAAATAGCCCTAATATTTTATAGCAAAATTCTTAAAAGTGTGCTTTTATATAATTATTGAATGAACGCCATCTATGAACGCATAGATAAATACGTACGTTACATTTACCCTTAACAAAGAACATTAATCCCTTCATGCCTTGATAGCTTTAGAAACCGATATAACATCGAATAAATACCACTTAACAAATAATCCCTAGAAGTGAATTATTACCAATTTAAAAAATAAATGGTAAGCAATTGTATTTTTGAATGAATTAGTATGTCTGCAAGCAAGGAGGTATGCTTGTACAGTTAATAAAATGGAATGAATGCGTGTTTTGACCTCTTTTTTTCATTGTCTGCTCCCCATAAGCATCTGGATAAAACCTATCCACATCACCTCATTTGCATACAACACAGCTTCCACTTCTTAGGTCTCAGATAGGTCAATGGTTAATGATAACCACTTTAAATGTTTGATCCTTTCAAAATAGCAATTTAATTTATATTAATTTAAAAGCCGTGATTTTGCTTTTACATGAAACACATTTCAAATGATTTAATTCACAATACAGTTCCAACAGAAGGTTTTAATTTTTAAAACAATAACAACAAAATAAATAACCAAAACCATAAAAAATTAACGAAAAAAAAAATCCTTAAATGTTTGATCATTTAAAAATCGTGATGATAACCTCTTTAAATGTTTAATCATTTTAAAACGGTAATAATAACATATTTTAATGTTCGATCATTATAAAATGGTAATGATAATCTCTTTGGATGGTTGATCATTTTAAAATGGTAATAACCTCTTTAAATGTTTGTTCACCCGAAGAAGGAGATATTTAACTAGGTACACGGACACGCCCACAACACATTTATATTGGTTTATGTCTTCAGTGCTAATTACTGTAAGCTTTTCATGTGAAGGAAAGCTTAGATAACTTATTTGAGAGATAATATACATTGAGGGTTAAAATTATGTACGAAAGAGTAATGCTTTACGGTAACACGCAAGCGGTATAAAGCTAGAAAGCTTTTGGAGTTTACGACTCGGGATTATTGCACAAATAAAGTTACACAAATGTAAACAATAGATTACATAATATATGTGGTTCGTGGGTATGTTACCAGAGAAAAAATTCATATCTTTTGTTTAAAAACCTTTACCAATATGTATTTTGTGAAAGGTGAGTTGGAAAAAATGAATGTAAAAAAATGTATTCTAAAACTTTTTCATTCACAGTCATGAGAAAGTTTTATTCAAAAGTACGCTTTTCATAAATGAGTTACTGTATTATGAAAAGTACGGAAAATAAAACTTACAAGGTGTTATAATGCCTTAATTTAACAGAAGAACAATTTAAATCAACTTTTTTGAATTTCTCTTGTTGTTCTTAAAGTTTTAGCATAGGTAACGATGAAATAATCTTGAGTTTAAAAACAAACATTTTTATGAAGTTTTATGAGTTTTGTTTTCAATTTGGAGGCCACTTATAAACGAGATTTTTTTGTTTCAACGGTTGATTAGGACTAATTATTGTTCTTTATTTTTTTAAAGAGAAACCAAACCAGACACCTAACTACTCCGAACCATCTGGAGCCAGTGAGACTATGGCATCCTCAATTGGGGTTTGTGGTGAGGGTGAAGGTAGTGGAGGAGGGGAAGGAGATGGGAATAAGAAGATCATACATTCTGTAATAAACTCCTATTATTATTATTATTTTTAATTAGCATACTTAATAACGACACGACGCGACGGAAAGAATCCCGCTAATGATAGTTTTCCAGAATCTGTGATCGGTAAGGTAAGGTAAAAAACTATACCTACATAATGGGTAAATTTTTATGATTTTTATATTTTCAATATTTTCAGGTAGTATTTGGCCGTATAAAAAAAGGTTTAAAATGATTAAAAAAATAAACACAAATATAGTTATTATAATAATTTGTTTTACAAATACAAAGCCATAAGTATATTGAAGAAATAATTACAAAAATAAACATAAAGCATTAACATCCCAGCAACTAATTTCAATTTGCAAAGCTTTTTTAAAAAGCACAACTAACATAATAAAAAAAAATTAAAGTAGGATTTCTCAATTATGATTTAATAAATTAATGGATTTTCCGCATAAAGCATGAGTACGAAAAATTCTCTATAGAGGACAAATATGCCACTATACAGGCTATATAAAAGTCTTAAGGCTTCAATTGTGAAAGCCTTTTCACTGTGTAGTGTATGGCTTGTATAGGTATCTGAGCCGACCAATAAACATTCGAAAAAAACTGCCACAAAGGTTTTATTGACGGAGGGTGCCATCTCCAGGTTTTCTTTTAAAGATTGTAGAACCAGGCAAGAAAAGGACGTATCTTAAACAATGATGTGTCCTAATGATTTTCCTAGATTTATCAATTCAGGATAATGACGAGTCATCATTGTTCTCGGTTGAAACTAAATATCTAGGTATATATTTTAAGTGTTTTTTCGAAGCTTAACTAATTCATTGAACCCCTTAGGTTTCTTAGGTATTGACCGTTATATTTTTACTAACGATTTTATCAGAAGTTTGAAAAATTTGTGTATTTCCGCTTTTCAATTAATCCAAATAAATGGAATATACCTGAACGTATATGAAAACTAATACCTTTTTTGGGGATCTGGTGAGAGGCACGAAATTAAAAGACGTGTCGTGAAGGTCACAGTGTTTATTGAGTCAGTTTGCCGTGATGAGAGTTGCTGTAGGACTGGTGTTGTATTCTCCGGTTGCTGGCGGTGATGGATGGTCAAACGCGGGTCGACTCGCCGGGCGCTGGTGACCGGGACTCGATGACGATCAGACACTGGCGAAGAACGTGGGTCTTCAGGTACTCCAGTGCTGACTGGAAGGCCGAAGGTGCGGGGGACGTTGTAGGCGGTTGAGCGGGAGCTGCGTAGACCAGTGAGGATGCTGCATGTCCTCGTGGTGGTCATGGTGCGTGGATGAAGCGCTGATCTGAGGCGCTGGAACCAGGGCGCTGTAATCCGTTGTAGCGTTGGCCAGGGACGGTGGCCAAGGCGCTAAGATGATGTCCCAATGGAGTCCATGATGTGTACAGGCAAAACCGGGAGTATTGTCCTTCGCGGGGGCGCGGGACGCGCCGGTTGTCACTCGCGAAACTAGTAAATTGTTGGCGGCAGGTTGTTGACTGACTACTGCTTGCTGCGTCGGGCTTATTTATACCGTAGTTAGATGGAATTGCAACTAAATCGGAGACACTCGCTCAGTCTGGGTCTTTCGGGAACTTTCGGCGGCGCGGCAATTATGCATAGGCGATATGCTCTAACCTTCTGGCGAGTTGTCGTAATGTGCCAGACCGACTGCGACGTATTGTTGTAGGTAAGCCGCGTTGTTTACGATTTGAGCTGTCAGTATGTAACGATTTGAAACTACTCGCCCCGGTGTCCAGCGCTTGCAAGAACTGATTAACTTAAGAAGTGTGCAATTGTGAACACAGCGACGGCCGGGTAGATAATCATAGACATCAGAGATTGCGAGCCAGTTCTAGGGAGATTGGAGAGCGGTCAAGACGTGCGTCACAGAACGGATTCCAAAGAGGTTTTGCGCCATTAAGACTTTGAGAAGCTGTACAGCCAATTGCGTGACCACAATTGGCTGGCTATCTTGGAGATCTCCGATGTTGACGAAGCAGTTAAGTACTTCTACGATACCCTATACGCGTATTTTGACAAATGTTTTCTAAGAAAAAAAGCGCCGCGAAATGAAAACTATCCTAGATGGTTTTCGCGTGAGATTATCGGGGACATAAAGACGAAGCTTGTATACCATCGACGGTGGAAACGATCAGGTTTGGATAGTGAACACGAGTTATTCAAATTCTATCGTACAAAAATTAAACATAGCATTTCAATAGCACACAAAAAATATATTGTGGAGGTAGAGAATAATGTTAAACACGATCCAAAGTCATTTTGGAAATATGTTTCTGACAAAAAAAATGACAGAGGCCTCTTAAATCATATTATTCTGAATGATTGTACTTACAAAGGAACTGACGTACCGGAAGCTTTCGCAAAATATTTCCAATCTGTCTATAATCCAGAAAAAGCTGATTTTGATTCTTACGTACCAGGACAGATTGGATTGACAAAAGCTCAAAACATATCTATAGAAAACGTTAATAACATGGATTTCAGTTTAGCAATAAGAAAATTGAAACCAAAAACATCATTTGGCCCTGATTTCATTCCACCCTTCGTCATTAAGGGTTGTTCTGAACCACTGTCTAATCCACTTCTACATATATTTAATCTTACGATTAAAAACGGAATTTTTCCTAAACTGTGGAAGCTGTCAAAAGTTACCCCTCTACATAAAGATGGTGACAAGTGTCAGGCAACCAATTACCGTCCTATAGCAATTCTTTCCGCACCTGCCAAGTTATTCGAAATAATTATTCATAAATATGTATATGCCAAGGTTGAACCATTCTTGATCGAACAACAACACGGATTTCGACGTGGCCGATCAACCACTACAAACTTGATGGCATATACTGATTACGTGGCGAGAGCGCTCGATAATAATGAGCAAGTTGACACGTCATACCATGACTTTGCGAAAGCTTTCGATAAGGTTGATCACTTAGTGCTCTTAAGTAGGCTTGAAGAAATTGGTTTTTCCGAAAACTTAATTAAACTCTTTGCTAACTATTTAAAAGAAAGGGAACAATTCGTTTCCTATGGTGGTTTTAACTCTAACGCGTATCCTACAAACTCTGGTGTGCCGCAGGGTTCCAATTTAGGACCCTTATTGTTTCTAATTTTTATAAATAATATTCGGGGAAAAATCAAATTCGTCCGTTTTTTACTTTTTGCAGATGATATTAAACTGTTCTTAAGAATAAGATCATTAGAAGACTGTAAAAAGCTCCAGGAAGATATAAATGCAATTATTGACTGGAGTATTGACAGCAAACTCGGTTTCAACTTCCAAAAATGCTCAGTTATGTGTTTTACGAGGTCACAAAAGATCGTATATTTTAATTACAAAATGAAAGATACATCACTAAAGCATACGGTGACTTATAAGGACTTAGGAATTGTGTATGACGCTCGCTTAACATTTCACGCTCACATTGAAAAGATCTGTAAATCAGCTACAAGAATGTTAGGTTTTGTCATACACAATTCAAAGGAACTGACAAACCTTGCAGTCATTAGGCTGCTTTACTTTAGCTTAGTGCGTAGCATTCTCGAGAGTGGATCTCAGGTATGGGGGCCAGAGGACACTGTCTATGTACTAATGGTCGAGAAAATTCAAAAGAAATTTTTACGATACCTCTATATGAGAGAGTTTGGTTTTTACCCATGGCTGTTTCCAACAGCATTTATCTCGGGAATGCTGAATATCTGCAGCCTTAGTTCCAGACGGGAAGTCGCATTATTGATGATGGCTTACAAGCTTCTGAATGGTTTAGTATCAATTCCAGACATTCTGTCAAAAATAGGACTTTATGTCCCGGATAATTTCACGAGAGGCCGCCAACACAGGCTTTTAATTCTTCCCAGGTCCAGAACTAACTTACCAATGGTGATGCCCCTGGGAAGACTCACTAGGTTAATTAACTCCCTTCCAGCTAACTTGGATATTTTCCATATGTCCTACAACGACTTTAAGCGCGAAATATTGTATTTGTTTTAACTGTATACTTATGTATAATTTTTTTTCCATATTTTGTTTACCGCTTTTGCATATGTTTTAACTGTATACTTATGTATAAAATTTTCTTCAATAATTTGTTTACCGCTTTTGCAATGTATTGGTTTTTGTACTGTTTTTGCAAATAAATAAAATAATAATAAAATAATAAATAATAATTAAACACGTGAGCGATTGTCATCATGCTAATTTAGATTTCACAACATGGTGTACTTTAATTTATAAATTTGTTCTTCACAAGATGATTGGGAAGAGCTGGCGCCCTATGTAATCAAAGCAAGATTAATATTTGAGATGTGTAACTTTATCCTTTTAATTTTTAGTATCCACAGATTAGCATATTAGCATTGTAAATTTGCATCACTAGTCAGATTTAGTTTAACGATCTGAACATGCCCTGATTTTAATAATAAATGTAGAGTCTCTTGCTATTTAACTTGATAATAATGTAATTTAATAGATGATAAAGTACTTTGATAAATAACCTCAATAAATTTTGTTCTTAGCATCCACACTATTCTTTAATTTCAGATTCCCTCATTTAATATTGTGCAACACATGAGATATATGTTTACACACCTTTCAGAAATTTCACACCAATAAATCTCGGTACAAGTAGTAACTCGAAAGTAGGTACTCGTAGAAAGGTATTTACGTTTTGGTTCTCGGTATTAATTTGCAAGTAGGTAGGCAAGTAGGTCGAGCTGCTTATTATTAATGAGACAATTCTGGATGTTCTCTTGTCGCCACACTTTTTTGAAAGGCGATGAAATACGCTTTCGATTTTTATTGATAGAACTAAACACATATTTTGTATTTTATAAAATTTTTGATATAAAACATATTTAAAAAAAATCAAGCTTCAAAGTGGTTCTCAATATGCTGAAATATAATTACAGATAACGAAAAACAAACACGTTTTATAAGATGAATGTATAATTTATAAACGTTATTGCCAATTTTTTGTGGTTACATGTAAAAATAATCAATAAAAAATTCAGTCGGAACCTTTGGTTTCATAGAGATGTACACTTCAATACTTATTTTACTAACTTCTAGATTTAAATATAAAACGACGTGTTTTCTTTCTAACGCTGTTTAGATCATTTTTCAAACTATGACAGTAAGAAAGACATATTGATTTTTGTGAGATCATATGAGCTGTTCCGAAAAACGTACAAATTGACTCCACGAGTAATAGCTATTAATAATTCGCGAAACCAAATAAATTAACCTGAGGGGTTAATCTTTTGAGAAGCAATTTTTAATCATACTATTTTAGAAATCAACGCGTTGGTGAAATCTTTACATTTATATTCTTTCTTAATTCTTATTTAGTTTAGTGATAAT
Organism: Hesperophylax consimilis; assembly: GCF_061612785.1. NCBI lineage: Eukaryota > Metazoa > Arthropoda > Insecta > Trichoptera > Limnephilidae > Hesperophylax > Hesperophylax consimilis. The sequence goes on from NC_142845.1 coordinate 8,135,486, forward strand.
GTTAAATCAAGTTTTTATTTTTCTCTATTTTTTTTACCACCGAGAAAACCAGTTCGATGGTTTTGCGATTTTTTGGCAGAAAAGCGATACTTTTTAATACACACCTGCTGATATACAAGTATTACACGATTTGGCATACCTCTTATGTGTTTTATATTTTGCAATAATGTCTTTTTTTTTCAAATGCACTATATCGCATGCTTTGAACAATCATCAGATGATATTTGGCGGTATCGAAATTGAAAACAGGTAAAATAAGTTTAAGGAACTTATTTAGGAAGTTAACATCATCTCCACATTTTTGTGTGCATTTTTAAATGATCTACACTGTTTTTCTAACACGGAGAAAATTGATCCTGTTATAAATTGATCCCGTAATAAAATATTACTCATTGAAGAAAATATCGAGTTCTTTTCCTAATACATATCATGACGGAATGCGACAATATCAGTATGTCAATATCAATATCAGTAATTTGTATGAACACGTGTTCTGCCTTCCTCATTGGGTTTTTACGGATACTTTGGAACTCTGGAACTTTAGGAACTCTTTAAATTAATTCCTTGGCCTGCAGTCTCATTTTTAACAGGAAAACGAATAATTTTACCAGATTTTTAAATAAATTAACAACATTTCACGTCAGTAGGCTTTCTCAGTTTTATCAAACGAATATAATAATTAAAAAATAATAATTTTCTGTCTATTAACCTCAATATTTTTTTCATCATTTCCGCTGAATCATACTGTAGTAAAAAGCTAAAATGGTTTCATCTCCGCGAGCTGAACGGATGAGAGACAGATATGTAAGTAGATTCACTGCGCATTTATGGGATTTAGATCATCCCTCTGCGATAGCTCACATCCCTTAAGGGGTGCGGGTGAGACCCGTGATTACCTAATAAATACCCCGGAAGAACCTATTGTTAACTGCAGGCTCTCACAATACTATTGGTTGGATGTTTTCTGTGCGATTGTGAATAAGATTTTTTTGAAGAATTGTGTGATTAAGTAAGTATAAATCAGTCAAAATCTTTATTTAAAGATGTTTATTTTTCTAGGTTTATTGAGATAAAAGCAAAAAAAAATTAAAACAGATTTAAATAAGAAATTTTTTGATACAATTTGAGATTTTTAAGGGCAGTAGAATTATCGTGATTTATTTTTTGGAGTATTATGTCATGTAGCGTTTTCTTTTTGTTTACCTAACTTTTCGGACAGTATCAACGTTGGCTGAACACGAAGGAAGCCCTAAGTGTTAACAATGTTCATCATCAGCGTTGGCTGAAGATGACGGAAGCGTTAAGATTTAAATTATTCATCACCAACGTTGGCTAAAGACAGAGAAAGCGCTTAGCGTTACAGTGTCCATCACAAAGATCGTATTAATATATTTGGTTCATCATTAACGTTGGCTATAGACGAGGAAAGCGCTGAGCGTTACAGATTAAGATTAATAAACAGTGTCCATTACCAACTTTGGCTGAAAATTGAGAAAATGCTAAGCATTACAATGTTCATTACCAATGTTGGCTAAAGAAAGAGGAAACGCAACACGGCACAGTTTCTCAAAAATACTGGAATCTATATTCCTAGTATGAAGTATATTTTTACTGTGTAATTTATTGAACAAAGGTTTAGTTTAATATTTAATTAATAAACGTGACGGTTTTAACCGTAATTCTGAAACAATAATTGCAAACTCTGCAGCAAAAAAATTATGTCATATTTCCTATCGTTTTGAAAGTTACAATGCTCTCAAACTCATGCTGAGGTTGTAACGTAGAAATCCATACGCAAAAGCTCAATATATTTCCTGAGTTCAGAGCTCGTTCTGTTTGTTCTTTCGCAAAGAGATTTTGGCTTAAAAATAGTTGGCTATAAATAATCTAAAAACCGTTTATATTTACATATTATCGGCAATTTTAAACCACGTTAATTTTAACTCATTATTTACATACGGAAATGAGAATAAGAAGCCAACATGTCTGTAATTCCGGTTCGATAAAATTTAGAACGTATGCATTGAATTTTGTTTAGTAGTTTAAAAAATGAACATGTTTGTTTGGAAAAATTCAATAAAGAACATACTGATAATATAATATACTTTACACACATATATATAATTTACACAGCTACTCTCATGATAATAGTGAAAACGTTTTGATTAGATATTCATACATAATAGCGCCTATACGACTATTCAATTATTTTAATCTCGTCGAATTTAATGTTTCAAAGACCCAATCCTGTCTGATTACGTCTAAAAGGGATCCAAATGATAATCTAGTCTCCTTCAACGGAAGCAATCTTCCGAACAGGCCTTCTATTGATATGCTTGGTATAACTATAAGTGACCAGCTCAGGTACGGGGGCTCCATCGAAGCCAGAGTAAAGTTGGCCTCTCAGAAGCTGGGCGTACTGTACAGGGCCCGCAGATAAACCAAGTGCGCCCTACTGTCGAATTTGGCAGCCATCTCTGGTCCGGAGCCCCTAAATACCTGAAAAAAACCCTTGACTCTGTGCAAAAACGGGCGGTCCGTTTGATAGATCCCCCAATCTTAACAAACGGACTGCAATCTTTAGAGCACAGGCGTCAGGTAGGTATGCTGTCCTTGTTCTATCGGTATGACAATGGAAGATGCTCTGAGGAACTAGCGTCATTGATCCCTTCGGCACCGGTGCGTAGTCGGGATACACGCCAAACGCGCGCCCAACATTTGTACACAGTTGACATTTGTCACATGAGAACGGGTCGCTTCTACGATTCGTTCTTAAGTTCAACAGCTCGGCTGTGGAACGAACTGCCGGCCTCTGTGTTTCCTCCCTCCTACAACATGGGACTCTTCAAGACCCATGTTCACTCCTTCCTCTCCACAAAAAGACCCTCCACACAGCATCCCCAAAGATGACATAGGCCCTGAGGGAAATTATTTTCTTCAGGGCCTCCTGTGTGGAGTTAATATAAAAAATAAAATAAAAATTCACTGATTTTTCACTAGTAAGTCTGCGCTAGTAATAAATAAGATAAAAATCAAATTTAAATCAAAATGTTGGTAATACATTAAGATACTTTAATCAAAAAGGCTTTATGTTATGGTTCAGGCTTTGTTATTCTCCTCAAAAGGCATCGATGATAAACGATGAATAGATCGGAAGCTAGTTTGTGATTTACGGTCAAATTTTTCATGGGTTGCCTTACAGCTTCAAATGGCAATGAAAAATCACAACCATTTGTTTCAATATATAAATACCTTGAACTTCAACAACTACATAGTTTTTTTGCATAAAGTATTTGTAAAATTTTCGTGAACTTGTATTGTTTTTAAAGAGATTTAACAGTGGTTATTTTTTTTGTCAAATTTTGTTAGTTAAAAGGTTTTAAGATAAGTCGTTATATGTTTTAAGAAAAATATGTATACAGTAATTTTTACTGACCAAATGATAAGACATTGCCGTTCCTTATTCTTGTCGACGAAGCAGAATACTGATATATACATTACTATCGCTCTGGTGAAAGATCATAATTCAGAATAAAAACGCTGCTTTAAATGGCTGTGTTTAGTTCCCAGTCATAAATAGCCAGACAATTTTCACACTTCTTCTTCCCTATCACCTTCCCTTACCACTCCAGCTTTACCACGAACAATAACAATTTCATTTTTAAGGGGAAAAATGCAAGACTTTTTTTCACATGAACTACGGTGCCGAACGGACTGAAATTTTGGATTCGCATCAAGAATTATTTTCAGAAGTGGAATCAGTATCGAAATCTCGGTAATGTTGCATTTGTGAAAAAATCATCATTTTTACGGGCACAGATGCAAGACTTGGGTTCGAACTTTGGAAGCCGTATTCTCTGGAACTATGATGTTGAACGGAAATGCAACAAAAACATTAGTTATAGTGGCACAAATGCAAGACTTGGGTTCAAACTTTGGAAGCCGTATTCTCTGGAACTATGATGTTGAACGGAAATGCAACAAAAACATTAGTTATAGTGGAACAAATGCAAGACTTGGGTTCAAACTTTGGAAGCCGTATTCTCTGGAACTATGATGTTGAACGGAAATGCAACAAAAACATTAGTTATACTGGCACAAATGCAAGACTTGGGTTCAAACTTTGGAAGCCGTATTCTCTGGAACTATGATGTTGAACGGAAATGCAAAAAAAACATTAGTTATAGTGGCACAAATGCAAGACTTGGGTTCAAACTTTGGAAGCCGTATTCTCTGGAACTATGATGTTGAACGGAAATGCAACAAAAACATTAGTTATAGTGGCACAAATGCAAGACTTGGGTTCAAACTTTGGAAGCCGTATTCTCTGGAACTATGATGTTGAACGGAAATGCAAAAAAAACATTAGTTATAGTGGCACAAATGCAAGACTTGGGTTCAAACTTTGGAAGCCGTATTTTCTGGAACTATGATGTTGAACGGAAATGCAACAAAAACATTAGTTATACTGGCACAAATGCAAGACTTGGGTTCGAACTTTGGAAGCCGTATTCTCTGGAACTATGATGTTGAACGGAAATGCAAAAAAAACATTAGTTATAGTGGCACAAATGCAAGACTTGGGTTCAAACTTTGGAAGCCGTATTCTCTGGAACTATGATGTTGAACGGAAATGCAACAAAAACATTAGTTATACTGGCACAAATGCAAGACTTGGGTTCAAACTTTGGAAGCCGTATTCTCTGGAACTATGATGTTGAACGGAAATGCAAAAAAAACATTAGTTATAGTGGCACAAATGCAAGACTTGGGTTCAAACTTTGGAAGCCGTATTCTCTGGAACTATGATGTTGAACGGAAATGCAACAAAAACATTAGTTATACTGGCACAAATGCAAGACTTGGGTTCGAACTTTGGAAGCCGTTTTCTCAGGAACTATGGGGCCAAAAGGATTTAAATTTTGAATTCGCATCAAAAATTATGTTCAGAAGTGGAATCAGTAGCGAAATCTCGGTAAAGTGGCATTTGCAAACTTAAAAAACTACAAACTGGAATACACAAACAATTTTTTTACGCTAGGAATAGTCTTTCAACTACGTTTTGAATATTCAAATTTCAAATTACAACCGAAAGCTTTATTTCACGCGGTTTTGGCTTGTGACTTCACTTCACCCGTATTTACTTCTTCACAACCGTCTACTCTACGCTAGCTTAACTTTTACCTTCAACTCCATTTTTAATACGCATTATTTTTCAAACAAACATTTGATTCAACTTAATGACAATGCTGTACGACTTTTCGCTTCTACTAATATAAAGTAGTGTTATTTAATATATTATTCGTAAATATTAAATCGCAAAAATAATAATTGATCGTAAAATTAGCAAACAAACCTCGAATCAGAATCACTTTAAAAGTATGTAAATTATTCATATTATTATAATGATGCAATGCTAACTTTTCATATAAATAAATAGTAAAGTTAAAAAGATCAACCCCCCCCCACACTACTTCCTTTTCTACCCACACCTGTCTCTATATACTTGACAATTTAGTTTTTAGTACATTCATTGTCCTGATGAAGAGAACATCGTTCTCGAAACATGTTGACTTTATATAAAAAATAAAGATTATCGTGGTAAAAACAAAGTGTTTTAATTATTTTATTAATAAAATGGTGCCACAAAGTGAATTTGCAAAATTTGAAGAAGAAATTAAAAATATTTCTTTACTTTACTCGCTTAGGTATGAAGCAATAGAAAAAAGACATCCGACATAATGTATGTTGAGTATAGAAAAAAAACTCCTCCATTGGGGTGCCATAATTCTACTGGATCCGCATAGTTGGGAACGCTTGGAATTTTTGTGCAGTATTGAGAGAATGCTGCAGCAAAAACTCTTTGGCGGTGAATTCCGTTGTCAGGAAAGATTTTTCAATTTGTATTTGCTATCTCAACGCAAATTTCATTTGCTATCTCAACACAAAATTCATTTGCTATCTCAACGAAAATTTCATCTGCTATCTCAATACAAAATTCATTTGCTACCTCAACGCAAATTTAATTTGCTATCTCAACGCAAATTTCATTAATTTGCTATCTCAACGCATTTTTTTAGCTTTACATAATGAGCAATGGAGCTACAAAAAATCAGGTAATTTAGTTATTATTATGTATTATCCTCATTATCTTGAAGGATGAATTCGCTTTGGTTTTGCTGAAATTGTCTTTAAAGTAATTATTAACATTGTTTTCATCATTTTGTGAGGCAATAAAACAGTGAAACGAATTTTCAATAAAATTTAGCTTCTAATGAATGAACTGGCCTCGTAAACAGTAGAATAATAAAACTCGACTTTCGTACTTAGTGCTTTTGCTTACTACGGTGCCTGTAAAACAAAATGATAAACGAGCGCACAGAGTTCGAAATGAAAACGAATGATTTTCATTACTTGTCTTATACTTCGCGATAACTTTTGCAAATGATTTAAGGTAATAAAAAAGACACCAACGAACCGATAATAATATTTTATGATCATTTGACAGTATTTTACTAAGTAAAACGGGAATATATTTCACTAAAAAACAACATTTCTAAAGCAGTCTTCGCGTGTATGTATTATTTATGGTAAAAACGACCACGGTTCAGCAACACTATTTGTATTTAGGTGTGAGATGGTAAAATTATATTATTGTCCAACAACAAAATTATTGTAACTGAAACTTTAAAATAAGAACGATTCTATAAAAAATGAACTCCCTGAAATTAAGTAAACGTAGATTGTACCCATCATATACATTTACTTAATCTATAAATATATTTTGCATATATACATATATATATTTTTTAATATTATCTAGCATTGAAAGGAAAAACTTTAATTATCTAAAATTTTGTATATTGAATTATCGTAGTTAATTTGAATATTGATTTATGTTGAATTACGTTTGTAGTTTATTAATAGGTATTTGAATATTCTTTTGACATCGCCTTTTAAGTAATATTTTATTTTTGAATATACTTACTCCTCCCATAAACATGAGGTACTGGACTGGAATTTATGAAGTATTAGAATAATTAGAAATTTTCGGAAAACACAAAATAAACATTACTATATAGAAAAACCCGAGCGACCAGACTATGTGAAGAACATAAAATCGGAGCGGAACTTACAAAGCTGACCGATGCACTGGAGCGTAACGGTTACCCAGCAAGTCAGACAAGGCATATCATAAGAGCCAAATCTGCATCAAACGAAGACAGAATTGAACAAAAGTCGAAAGGCTGTGCCTTTTTGCCTTATGTGCACAATGTGACAGACAGAATTGCCAGGCTATTGAGAAAGGAAAGTATCAAGACTGTCTTCGGAACAACGACCAAAATACAAGACCTACTGAGGTCTGCAAATACTAAGTTTCCTCTGGAAACAGATGGAGTGTATAAACTCAGCTGTTCCGGATGTGAAAAGGTCTATGTAGGCCAGACAGAGCGGACTATTTCGAAAAGGATTTCAGAACACTTCAGAGCGTGTAATCTCGGCCACCCTGACAAATCGGCAATTGCCGAGCATTTGATTGACACCGGGCATTACTTTGGATTTGTTCCTGAAGTTCTGGAGAGACCCAAAACTTATAGATCACGGCTGATTATGGAGGCCATTGAAATTCGATTGAGACAATGGAGCTAAGCTCAATAGTTCTTGTACCGGTAATTAACGGATACACCAGAGTTAAACGAAGAAAACCACTATAAAAAAAATATACTTTAATGTCAGCTAAGAGGGTTGGAGCTGACAATACGGTATCACATCCTCATACATAAGCTCACATTTCACCAGAATCTCAAATAACACATCTGCCCTGATGATGGACACTGCAATGCTGTCCGAAACGTTGGCTAAAGAAGGAGTTAGCGCAACACGGCATAACACCCCAAAAACAAATAACAAAAATTACTATATAGATTTAAAATATGTTTTACTTTGAACTGTATTCAAAATAAAACATATATTTATTTTGATCTGTAAAACATATGTTATGTGATTAATACGTGTTATAAAACAGGGATCAGTCCTTGGACCTCTATTGTTCATACTCTATATTAATGACATTGTGAAAATATTTTGAAAATGCAAAGTACGACTATTTGCCGATGATACACTTATATATATAATTGGAGAAAACTATGAAGAACTAATAAATATTTTAAATAATGAACTAGATAATGTATCAAGATGGCTAAAAATAAATAAGCTTAAATTAAATACAAAAAAAAACAAAATGTATGGTAATTGGTTATAAGAAGACATCCAGTGAAAGCAAAATCAAAATTGATGGTGAAATTATTGAAAATATTACCAATATAAAATACTTGGGAGTTATAATAGATTCCAAACTGAACTTTAACAAACATGCGGAATATACCCAAAAGAAAATTGGAAAAAAAATATCTTTTTTTGGAAGAATTCGCCAAAAACTGTCCAAAAAAACTGCAATCACCATTTATAACTCCATTATTGCTCCACATTTTAATTACTGCTCAACTATCATTTTCCTGTGTAACGACCGAGAGCAAAATAAATTTCAAATTCTCCAAAATAGGGCAATGAGAACAATACTCAGACGAAATAGGTATTCAAAAGTAAATAAAACGTTAAACGAACTAAATTGGCTAACGGTGAAACAGATATTGACCTTGAACACGATGATATTTTAACACAAAATTGTAAACAACCTGCTACCCAAATATTTTTCGAATAAAATTGTATACAACAACGACATACACAAACATAAAACTAGGACGTACAATCAAATCAGGCTACCAAAGAAGGACAAAGCGAATACCCAGAATAGTATATTATATAAAGGGATGAAATACTATAACGCGCTGCCGGAAAACCTTAAGTCTGCCCCAATTGAAAAGTTCAAGATGTTGTGTAAGAGCCACATCAAGCAAGAAAAAAAATAGTATATTTGTATGTAGGTAATAATTAATTAGTCATTTGTAAACTTAAATGTATAAATTACTAAAATAAAAACAATAAATAAAATTAAAAAAACACATGTTTTATTTTGAACTGTATTTCGAAATATTCTGCAGTTTAAAATGAAACATATGTTTTACTTTGAATTTTATTCAAAATAAAAGACATGTTTTACTTTGAACTGTACTCAAAATAAAACAAATGTTTTATTTTGAATACAGTTCAAAATAAAACGTATGTTTTATTTTCAACTGTATTTAAAATTGCATAATACATATTCGATATATCACGACTTATTTTTTATTTTAGTTTTTATAGTTAATGACTAAATTTGAGAATATATTTTCATTAACAATAAAATAAAGTTGTTGTTGATTTCACATTAAAGTATATGCACACATAACGTTATGTGTTCTCCGATATTCCTTATTAATAGTAGGTACAACCCTTTGCTCCGTATAGTCTCAATGCATCCCATAGCCATTGATCTAGGGGTAATCTAATTGACAATAAGCTTTCCAAGAAAACCACCATTGCGAAGACTCGAGCTTTTCGGCGCTCAGCGAACTTACGCTGAGAAGAAACGGTTTAAGCGCAATTACAAAATGGATTAAATAATTTTGAGCGCGAAGCTTTCTCGAGTGCAGATATCGATCGGGTTGAAAGTTCATCACGACGTTATGTTATCATTATTATTATTATTCTTCTTCTACAGTGTTTCGGTAGTAATTAATTTTGCAAAACATAAGAAATAATCATAGATATGAACACTTATAGCAAGATTTTATACCAGTGTTATCATAGCCCCACGTCGGGCTCTAATGTAAAACGTTAAAAAAAGTTTTAGCAAATATAACAAAGGTTGCGGCAAAGGCGATACGGCGCGCTATCTCCGACTTTAAAGGAAAGACAAATAATTCCTCTAGGAACTCTTCAACTTTACTGAAAGGGACGACACATCTCGCTACCAATATTATATCTTACGACCGGATCGTAATCTTTACTCGGTTCAAGGCCGTGCACTCGGTTTTACAGGCTGCTGGCGTTAGATTCTTCGGTAATTAGTAGAAGGGCGAGCCACTGATTGGTGAACTGTGAACTGTATGTCCATTTAGCGATCTACAATGACCTCCATTTGTAGATAAGGATACCGTATGGGGTGTGAACGAGAAAGTATTGTTACACGTTTAGGTACTTCTATTTTTTAAATTGGATAAAATATAATCTTATACCTAAACTCCAATAGAAAAGTATTAATCTGTAAATATACCAATTTGTACAGAAGTAACACTATAATATTATACAAGTCTACAAGTTATACAAATATTATTAATGTTTTACCTGCTAGAGGAATATTACTATTGTATGATATTGTAAGTCAACATGTTATATTGTTCGATTCCTTTTACAAGGAAAGAGTTTACAATAAACAAAAGATTTACTCAAAATTAAAGATGGGTGGTTGCTAAATGTACTACTATCATGTTAGTTTAATTCATTGATCTAATTGTTAATCTATCATCATCATTATTCTACACATGTAACGTTTGAAAAGGCACGTGTTGTGTTATTATCTTAAATGTTTTTGATAGTTACGTAAGTAGTTTATCAGGTTTGAATGATAATAAATAATAAAAATAAACAAAAACTAAAATGAAATCAAGGCGGTATAGCAAAAAAAACATAATAAAAATAATAACATACAAAAAGTTTGACACAGATATTTAATCCAAAAATAGTACACAGAAAGTTTTATATTTTAACATACTAATATAAATAAAATAGTTTTTTCTCTGTCCCTTTGAATTTATTAAAATTTGGGTACTTGATTTAATTTCAGTGATTAATAGGATATCTTACTTTTTAAAATTAAAAATAGCTTAATGAAGCTTTGTTGCAATGTTAATATAATACTTAGTAGTCTCGGTGGTAACCGTATCTTTTCTGTTTTGTGTCTGTTTCTATTTCATACATAAGACCGGGCTTCACGCAGAGTTTTTAGAAATCAGATGTAGTCATTTTTCTCAAATTTTGAACGTCATATGTGCGTAATTTCATACAGTGATTGAAATTTTGCTTTAAAACTTATAGGTTGCTGGTAAGTAGATATGCTTAGCACTTTTCAAGAAATAAAAAAAATGTTCCATAAAAATAGTTAAGGGGGTGAGAGAAGAGGCGGCGGGCGGTTGTTTGAAATCTTATGTAAACGGTCAACTTTTTCTTAAATAAAAAGGTCGTTTGTACTAAATTTCATCTATCTTTGAATAATAACGTAGACTTTTACGAAAAACAAAGCCATGCCGCCCGCCACAGACGCCTTTCTTTATATATTTAGTTTGTTTGCTTGCTTCTTTATTTTGTTTATCAACATTATTTTAGTAACGAATAAACTTATTTTGTTACACACAATAAAAGGTACGTCCGTGAGGTTACAGAAAACAAAATTAAAACTGCAATAAATAGTTATGGGTACGGACGTAAATTACAGAAAACAAAATAAATAATTATAGATACTATTGTAGAAAGCAATCACTTTGTGGTTTGACATATTTAATAAAATAAAATACTTTTTTGTTTTAAAACCACGATATTTATTAATTTAAGAACCGACCGGTTTCGCTTTACTTAAGCATCATCAGGGTACAAATTAATACATAGTACAAATTAATACATTAATACAGGGTACAAATTAATACATAGTATTAATTTGTACCCTGATGATGCTTAAGTAAAGCGAAACCGGTCGGTTCTTAAATTAATAAATATCGTGGTTTTAAAACAAAAAAGTATTTTATTTTATTAATTATAGATACGTCCGTGATGTTATAGAAATTAAATAAAATAGTCATTACGTACGTCTGTTATGTTACAGAAAACAAATTAAATATGTACTGACTTTGATTGTAAGCTAATTACAAAAAAAATTTTAGATGTTGCATTAATACTTCGATAAGAAAACTTTGTAAAATACCGATGGAAACTTCATACAAAAATAAAGAAGTACTTTTTAAAATGCTTAAACGAAAAGAAAAATTTAAATATGAACACATGTGGAGTCCACATTTTACGAAAGATTTAAATCTAATAGAGATAATACAGAACAAATTACCATAATACCAAGAGCTTTGAAATATCGGCAATATGAAGATATACTCAAGTAACTAAGATTACCAACCTTAAAAAAAGAAGAGAAAGAGGTGATTGAGAATTTAAAAATTTCATCAACAAAAATATAAATCTTCGTTGACACTGAAAGAAAAAATAACAACACTCTTTGCATCCAATCATCGGAAACACTTCCTTGCAAATAGAGTAGTAGATGCAAGGAACAAACATCCACAACATATCATTGATTTTAAAATTTGATTGGTTCTAATTTTGAGAGAATAAAGGATTTACTTATTTTAATATTAAAACAACTCAATTACTGTTAAATTTATTTTGAAATCAGATATGAGCGCACCAGCAGAATGCGGAATACATGACCGGGCATTTTAAGTGTTATCTTTACAGCAAAAGTTCAACGATTTCTAAGATCGGATAGGTTTCTGATTCTTCAGCAGTAAACCTCGGATTAAATAAATCCGAGAGCAAAAACAACGAAAGGTTTTAAGTCAGGTGAGCGTGCTTTCCACAATCGAGGTCCTTTATGGCCAATTCAACTACCGGGCTTTCAGATAAATGTAAGCGATTTTATTGGGGATGGCATAGTGCCATCTACCTGGGGTTAGTGATAGGTTCTATGAACAGGTGACCAGATGACCACATTAACAACACTAAGAATAGCCAGGTACCAGGTAGCTCCCAGCCTTCGTCTTTTGCTTTACCTTTCGCTTCCTACAATTTTCAAACTAATAACATAATCGTATTCGTGATGTCATAATCCCACTGGCTCCGGACAGTTTTAACTATTGGGCAGAATTCACAAAACAAATAAAAAATATTTTTCAGTGAAAACCAAAATTATTTAAAGTTTAGTATTTGCCCTCTCCAGAATGTGAACCACACGCCAATCTACGAAAAATGGTTCTTACAAGGGATCCGACGATTATTGCTAAAAAATTCTTCCAAACTAACTATTAAGAGATTTAAAACTATTTTCGAGCACGATCATCGGTTAAAAAGTTTTCTGTAATAAAAGTCCACGAAAGCAAGGTTCATAAGCTGTAAATTAGATAACAGTAGGCCTCATAATTATATTTGGAATGTTTCGTTTCCCACTAGAGAAATTTAATTATTCATTGCCTAATGTAATTATAATATTAATTCCTTTAATGACGTGCTAAACATTATACAAGCTATTTTTTTGTAAAACTCGAAGAATCACAGACAATTTTGGAATAACAGTTTTTAATGCCAGAGGTTTTTAAACTACCAGAATTCTCCTAACATCGTTTGTTGAAAAGGTAATTTTCAGAATATAGATTATCTTTATAGTATCCCCGCCCTTATACTGTTTTTAATCTAAATAATTAGCCAAAGAATAGATTCTTCAGTCACAGAATGGTAATTTTTGTAAATATATCTTACAGAACGTACGCATTACTAGTATTTCATTGATGAGATTAATAGGTTATAACGTTTATTTATTTATTCACTTAACTCTGGACAAGTCCCGATAAACATTTTTTTAGTAGTTTGTGAATGGGTGCTTTTTGTTATATTAAAAAAATCTTAGAATACTTGGTTAGTTTAAGGTAGATTGTAATATGTACATATATCATATATGTATACATAACTACACGTACATATTATGCAAACATTCATATAACGCACAAATACAATCAACATGAAAAACAATTTATAATCGAAATAATAAAAATAAAACGATTTGAATATCAACCAAGAACTAGGTCATTAATGATTATATCTAACAAGAATAACAAATATGTATATGTATAAGAGGTGAAATTATAATTATAAGGTGATATAAGATAATATAATATGTAGAAACTGTAAATTTATAAAGGTATATACATTAATCATATTTTATATAGTTATAAATGTAATATTTTATATCTAGTGTACATCTATTATAATTCTACTATTAAAATATTCCATTACCTACGTAGATATATTTGAACTCTATGACATTGAGACATAACCCACGAAGAACTGCAAGGCTTCCGTAATATTAAAATGGAGTTCATTGAACATTTTGAAACCTTCATAATAAATATTGTTGTGTGTTGGCGAGAATTTTGTCTTAGGAAGCCTAAAATAGTTGCAGCTTCTCTTTGGACTGTATTATTAATACTTACACTTTTTAACATATTATGATTTGGTAATATTTTATTTTTTAACTTGTATATAAATACTAGGGTATTATAGATCAAATGTTGCCACACACTTAAAATATTGAGTTGGCATTATTTTTATCCTAGTATATCTGCTACAGCAAAACATAGATCCCATACCCCTGTTCTATATACTTAGTTAGAAATTGTTTGTATTAGAATTAGAAATACTAATAGTCTCAGATAAACTATTTCATTTAGTATACCAAGAATTCAACATAATATTTGGTCTTACAATTGTTCAGAAGGTATTTAAGTAATTAGGTTATCTCGTAGTCAATATGCTTAGGTACAATACGCTAACAATATGCTTAGGTCCTTCATTTAACGCGAAACGAGTATTATCAGTGTGTTCCATTCTATTTATATGAAAGGTTATTGATAGGTTATATGAGAGGTTACTGAGAGAATTGGGAAACTCAGATAATATAGCTCGAGTATTATCAATTCCGTAATGTATATACATAAAAACGACTATCACTGAACGATGAATGTATTCTAGTAGTTCAAATTTGTTGGAAAAAGTGTGAAATGTTATATATAGGTAAGGCAAGGTGGGTGAAACAAAACCATACACACTTTCCTGAACAAAGGAAACATGTATAAACTAACACAATTGAAAACAACATACTTTGCAGTTTGTCGATCTATAATGTAAAATAAAATCATTGTTTGGGAAGGAGCACCAAACTCAGCTCTCGGTCATATGGAAATCGCATCTTCTAAGATAATACTTAAAAAACGTGAAGAACTGTCACAGACCAAACATTCAACATGTTTGAAGTACTTTCGCTCGATATAAAAAGCGAGGGAAACAAAAAACATTTCGGATACAAAATTAAAAGATGAAAAAACAAAAAAAGGCAATTTTTGTAATGTAAAATAATATACATAAAACATGTAGGTAATACAAAACACCATTACAATACACAAATCATTATGTACGGCTGTTCCTCATAGAAAGTACGATAAAAAAAATAATGATTTGAAAAAAAAAAATAATTTCGCCTCTATTATTGTATTTTATTTCATTTCATCTCATTTTTATTTTATTTCACTCTCTTCAAATATTATTAAATTGTAAAATGGGGGCCTCAGGACGGGAACCCAATCTCAGTGAGAACCACATTATCAAATAATGTTTTAAAATATGTATTTTCAAAAACTTACGGAACATTTTGTCAGCTAGGGATTTAAAGAGAGTTTACTATGCTTTATGCCACTCCAAATTGGAATATGGAATAATAGGATGGGGCTCAGCAGTATCAAAACATATAAAACAGCTGAAGGTAACTCAGAATTGCATCATAAAGACCATACTAAAGGTTCCCATAAGGACATCAACAACAGAAATTTTTAAACAATTTGACGTTCCAAGCATACAGAAAATCTATGCCAAAAACATTTTGGTACAACACCTCAAAAATAATTCTCAGGAAAACACCTCACATACTCATAATACCAGAGCCAAACAAACAGAGATACTAACTATACCAAAGTGTAACTCTACCTTTGGACAAAGAAGCTCTGAATTTTTAGCAGTAAAGGTATATAACAAACTCCCACTTAGTATCAAACAAATCAAAACAAAAAACAACTGCATTAAGAACATTAAATCTTGGCTTAAGGAATAACCGGAAAAAGAACTTACTAGCATATTTAAAACATCGTCGTAGAAGTTTCTGGAAACCCTTACCCAAAACATGGAGTCATACCATAGAAGTCGCTGAATAACTTATCCAAAACCTAGTCCCCCTCAGCACAGGATCTCCTAGTGAGGAGGACTATGAATATAATCAACATCTATTTTTTATATACATATTCTTATAAAATTTTTACAAAAATGTATAATATAGCTACTAAATAAAAAAAAAATAAAAAAAAAATGTAAAAAAAAGAATATGGCACCCATGTATTTCAGTCCGCTAAGCTATACAAATTCAAACATTAGATTTTTAAATCTTTTCCTCAAATAAAGTAAATATATTTTTAATTAATTAAAAAAATAATCTTATTCCTGAATATAAATAATTTGTTATTAATTCCCCCAAGAAACGTTTCGCAAAAAATAATGTTTTATTTTCAACGCACATCATGAAATTTGTATCGATATTTCTTTTCAGAAGTTCATCATTTAAATAACTGCGTACTAAAAAAAGCTTTAAAACTTCAATTTAAGTGAAAAAGAGTACTGAAAACGTTACATTCACCATTTGCTCTATTCAGATTTTTTTCTTCGTTGAAAAGCACCAATGCAATAATCGAATTAATATTTACCTGCAAGAAAACAAATGAGGGGCTAAACCGAAAAAACTAGTTAATTAATATTTAATAATTGAAGACAATATTAGCGATTTTTAAACGAAAATTTGAAACAGAAAACTCTCACCTTGCCGGGGCGCCGTGCGGTGTGACGGTATCTTTTTTATGTTTCAAATTTTCGTTTAAGAATCGCTAATATTGCCTTCAATAAGTTAATTAATGCATCGTAATACTTTTACATGTAGAGTAATAAAGTGACAGTTATTTATGTGTTTTTTTTTCTGTACGCAACATGAATTTTATGTGGAAACTTCACTGGTTAATGAAACATGTAATTATTTTTATAAAATTCTGAATACTGTTTGTTTACCCAATAAACTAAAAAATAAATAAAAATAGAGCACCGGTAGTAAGTAGCTGAAAGGAAAATGCACCAGGCTCCATACACACGTCGTAGATTCAATTTGTCAGCTACCTAAAAGTAGTTTAGATCTACTCCAAGATTTTTCTCAAGTTTCATTTTCCCGCATATAAAAATAGGATATTATAATTCAATTGATTGTCAAGTTATTCACAATTCCAAAATGTTTGTAATTTTTTTAACACGAGAAAGACAAAACAAGTATTTAGTTAATAAGTATATATTTAAAATAAATTTCTAGGCTTCGCGTTACTCCCAGTCTTGTGTTTCGAATTATCGTGGCAGGAATACGTAGCTCTGTCTGTGAAATTCACAATGAAATAGAAATTCCTTAGCAACTTTATCTAATCTTCTAAGTTAAGGTTCAAGACAACCTTCATTAGGGTGAGCAATCAACCAAATGTAGATACTCAGACCTTATAGCCAACAGCTGTACAATTAGTTCTTCCCTTCGTTCTCACCTTTAGAATTTGTTAACATTTCCATCTAAACAATGTACAGATATTCTTCATTAATAGTACTTATAGAACGTGCTCAGACTTCGGTTCTACTTAACCATTATACAATTTGTAGTTTTTTACCGCTTACTCGTGTACGATTCGGAATTGCTTGAAAGAAGTTTTAAGTTGGTAGTAATTTTGCTCGAACTTGAGTTATAAGCTTGCTTGAGGGATTTTATTTTCATGAAAATGCTTTCGTGAGGTGTTTTGTGAACATATTTATATCAAAAGAATTTTTACAACGTAATTTCACAGGCAAGATTCAGATTAACGCCACAACTCAATAATAGTAGGTATAACAACTACTGCCAAGATAAGAGATCGTTAAAATTATTTCCCCCATCATGAGATGAATATTGGAATACATTGGATATGTGTTGGAACCAAATGCTTTTCGAAACAAAAAACTGCAAGCATTTAAATATTTACGAATTGAAATTAATTATTTAAATATGTAACAAAAATGACATTGATTTAATAAATTTATGAGAAAGTAAAAAAAAAAAAGAAATAGATTAGGTTGTGAAGTCAGAAAATTGAAATTATTTACATATAGTTTGGACCAAAACTCACACAGATGGATGCCGATCGCGGATAAAAAAGAATTTGATAATAAGAGATTATTTTACGATAATTTTAAAAATACTTTTCAAACAGCCGTCAACAAAGATAGCATAGGCCCAGAGAATTTTTTTCCCTTTTATGTGTATTATATACCTTCCTAAATAAAAATTAAAAATTTACAAATTCGAATTTTTGAGAAAACTAATATTTTAAAACTTTTGTGTCTTGTTCTAATAACATTTGAATAATAATTGTTAATGTCACGAGTGCACAAGTTGCATATATGCAAAAAATTATTATCACCATTATTGAAGGCCTTTCAGGATTACATAATAATTAATTCACTTCAACACAATGCACTGGTTTCCGAGTGAAATATATTAGAACACAAAGACCAAGTTCATCAAGCGTATTATTGTATTACAATCAGGTCAGCGAGAAGGATAGATAATAGGAATTTCATTTAATATTACTAACAGTAGATAGTGGCAGTTCATTAATTTTCACATTGTTTAAATTAATTACTAAGGTTTGCATGATTTGATGTAATAAACAGCATCCTCTACTGAATCACAAATATTACAAGATTACTAGCCCAGACCCATGACAAATCACGGGATATTATATTTCCAATTATTAAAACGGCCACAAAATGTTATTCAGCAAAAAAGTATAGTTCAGGTAGGTATCTACTTAATTGCTTCTCTGCGTTTAAACTTTGAAAATAACACTTAAATTCCAAGAAATGTGAATAATAATTTCTGGCAAAAAACGAACATCACAGAAAACCGATTCCGAAAACCGAGTATTTTTGATATTTTTTCAGAAAATTTCTCAGAAAATCTGATCTTCCATCAGCTAAATAAAATGCTTATGAAACCACTCTGCCCACAAGATGCTTAGGTGGAGCATTAAAGAGTAGGCGATGTGTGAACGTGATGCGATGCAGACCACTGAAGAAGTGTTTCAATGAATGCCCGGTTCATTCATTCCTGGGATTGATCCACAGCTTCACAGGTTGACATCGAAAGCATTACACCAATCTTATGCTTTTAACATAAGGAAGCGAACACTTCGCAGTGCAAAATTCACAAATTAAAATTTTTAATTCCATATTTTTTTATTAATAAGTTGACGTTACACAGAATGTATTTTATGAGGTATGTTCGGGCATAACGCTAATAAATTATAATTATTTTATTACGTACATCCTATTGTTCCCACCTTGCCATCGGGAGATAGGGATTTTGTCTGACCGGCGCGCGCTAGTACAATTTCTACCACCTACCGATACGCGTCTCGGGTCATACATTTCAATGGACATTTCTTTCGTGGTCGATAAGTAACGGAAATAGATTAATACTGTGTGCGGCTGGTGCTACCACGGAGGCTGTAAGGAGATACCAGTACAAGGTAGGACTTTTTCTTAATTCTGGTGGCATCCTCAAATTCCTATTCCCGTTCCCGTATATCGATCAATTTGCACCCGACACAGACGCTAAAGTTTTTCAAGAGCTATCGAATCAAGGTACCTTACAAAAAAAATACACATAATGTGGGAACATCAAGGGAGAATGTGAACATGGAATCTATGATTCACTAGCCATATGGATTTGTAAAAACTGGAAAAAAAAACATTTTTGCTGGTTCAATGATTTTCGAGAGATGGAGTAAAAAAA
The DNA here is from genome assembly GCF_061612785.1 of Hesperophylax consimilis. NCBI lineage: Eukaryota > Metazoa > Arthropoda > Insecta > Trichoptera > Limnephilidae > Hesperophylax > Hesperophylax consimilis. The sequence continues at coordinate 8,155,155 of NC_142845.1, forward strand.
AACCTTTTACCAATAAAAAATTAATAATGATTTTTATCGATTCAGGAAAATAAATAAAATCTCTGAAATCAGTATACTTACTAGCCTTACTAAAAAACGTGATGAATATGTTTTACAATTGATAAAAAACCATGCATGTAAAATCCTACATACACGGTCTAATAAACTGACATTTAGTGGTCATATACATAAATTATTTTGCAGCCATAGTTTTTCTATTATATAAACTTGAAATTTCTCATCGAATTTCGGAAAATCTTCAAGGTATTTTAAACGTGAGTATCTTCTTTTAGAAAATACATAAAACTGCATTTTAGATTTTTGTATTTGAAATATACTTGAATTTTTAGGAATTGTAATATTTTGATTTGAAACATGAAAAAATTTGAATGAAAAACCAAATATATTTTTTATTCGAAAGAATACGAAATTTTAAAAATACATTATTTTGTTTAGAGAATCTGCAAGAAAATTATCACTTTTCTTTTTATCGCGTTTATATAATGAAAAAGTATTCAAAACATATAATAATAATTCTCAGAGAATAACAAAAAAATGGATTCATTATTTGCGCAACATAAACATTGATTTATTTGATTTATATGCACATTTTTTTAACATTAACTCCACCCACATAGATGCCCCGAAGAAAATAATTTCCCTTAGGACCTATGTCATCTTTTGGGATGGAAGGTATTTTTTAAGGAAACGAAGGAAAGGAACTTCTGAGAAAATAAAAGGTATGACGACTGGGTAGGAATCTAGGGTTCAGTATGTCCAAAAGTGACGGATATATGAATACATCCCTAAAGTTGAGACACCAGTTGGAGAGGTCAAAAAGTGTCGCCAAACCAGTCCCCAACACAGCCACGCAGCTGGTGGGTAGGCGCATCCTGAACACATCTCACCCGGTGAACCCGGAACCCCTGCTGAGACATTAAACGTAGCCGTGCAATTGGAGTGACCTATGGCAGAGGTTTTGGTTATCCAATAAATGGTTCCCGGGGTGGTGGTACCCAAGCCCATCTCACATAAGGCTCCTTAAATAATATCACTTTCGTGGAATTCTTGTTAAAGTCACGCGGTAACGGTCAATTAAAAAATATTAAGTCAAAAATAACCGAACTTTTTCAAGAAGGGAACCTCATGTGTTAGTCTGCTAAAATACGGCGTTGTCCGTTCTTTAGCAGCCAGTTACAGATTTTTTTTAGAAGTAATGATTTTAAATAGATATTGAATAGTATAGTATTTATTCAATGTGGTACTAAAAAACCGTAACGGTTGGGAGTGTTGGGAAGTGTTTTTATTAGTCAGGCTGCTAATGTGTATGGGCAATGTGTATATATACGAATACTAATTTTACATCCCCAAAAAAATGTTAAACCAATGGATACACCCGCAAGCGCAGGGTTACTTAATAGTTCAAAGTTCGATTTGTTATTTAGTTACCTCCGGTGGCGGATTACCGCACGGGGGTTAACAAGAGGTAACGGATAGTTGAGGGTTGAGGGTTGAGGCTAGGTTTGGGGTTAAAGTTACCGGATTGAATACATCCGGATACCCACTTAGAATCTATTTCTAGGCGGTCGGGGATTTCTTCTAAAAATAAAAACGGTTAATTTATACCGACATAAGGCGTTTCAATGTTGGGATGGGAAAATGTACTCAAAATCAATAAAACTCGTTGCAATTATTTCTTAAATAAATAATGTCATAAATTCATGTATGAGTAACCATCGAATTAAAGAAATATTTATTTTTAATTGTTGTTTAAAGAATTTGGTAAAACGTTTCGTTATTAACTGGGATTATTTCGGGGGATTGTAAAAGTTTTCAGATTTGTTGGATAAAATAAGAAGAAAAAATTTTTTCGAAAGGGTTCTCAATTTGCCTTAAATATCAAGAAGATTAAAAAAAGTCATAATATTTGACAGAAGACCACAAAACGTGGCCAGAAAATTTAAGTAGAAACATCCAAATAAATTTTGTTAACGCGGTAGAAAAAAAGTTTATAATTTAATATTATGTTGAATGTAACCATTATTATTCTTTATTTAATACCAGCCTTCGATCTGCTAAATATGAGATCTCAGTAAATTTGTTTTTCATCACGAATTGACAAACACATTTAAAATACCCTTTCGGAACACAATTTTGTAAAACTTTTCCACTATAAAATATTACAATGAAAGTCATAATAAGGTAGAATTTGAATGTTTTCAAATAATTATTATTCTGTGTGTGGAACTTAAACATAATGATCTGGTATTAAGAGTATCTGGAAAACACGCAATACAACCAACAGTAATGAAGGCAGAAGGAAAATATTTTGAACACAAAGTTACTACTTAATATAATACCTGAAACAATTTTCTAGAAGGTTCTTAGGAAATGTTCCAATTCCACGCTTCTTTTCTTATAAATGAAAAGATCTTTGAAATGAGACTTTCCTTAACAAAACCCTTAGCGTTCTTATTTCCATCTCGATTGCGGAGTCTGGAAGAGATATTTGATTCAGACGATAAAGATTACAATGAGAGATCAGGTTTGTCTCGAAGGTCATGTGTTACTTAAACTGATGAAAGATATTTTTGGGAACTTCAGAGAAGGATGAACTGTGCCAGAGTTAAGAGATTATCAAGATTATCTCTTTAAATACCACTTTCTTGGAACGGTTAGAATATTGATACGCTAGGGCAAATGAGTATATTTCAAATTATCAAAGTCAACGATTCTTCGTTGAAAGTTAAATTCTTCAAGCCAAGAACACGCTCTAGCAACGTTAGCACAATATACTATTATGAAACAGAACCTTTTAGTTTATGGTTTCAACTACGTATTTTCGTCTTCATACTAAGCAAAGTATTTATGAGATGACACACCAGATGCCTGCCAGTTTAATCCCTAAATTGATATGATTTAGCCTAAATTGTATGAGTTTGTAGCCGAATACCCTCACGACAGAGATGGCGAACACAAAACATTATGTATGACAAGCGATTACAGTTCGATTTTTGTATAATAATATGAAACAAAAACTTGCGGATGTTAGTTCTTCATATTGATCGAACAATACTGACATTTATATAATATAATCTGCACTTTCTTAGATGGCGTTATTTTTTTTGTTATTGAAATACACTTTCGGGAATTTATGCTTTAAATTTTTAAAACGAATTATTTGTTTGCGCTCTACGTACGCAATATGAATATGAATAAATAGTTTTGTAAGTAAAATATTCGATTGAATTACCGATATAATATTATAAATGTGGATTCAGTCACCGATATAATATTGTAAAAGTGGATTGAATCACCGATACAATATTGTAAACGTGGATTGAATCACCGATATAATAATGTACTCGTATGCCATTATTGAAAGAATTAAGTTTGTATACGAATAAAACTATTTATTCATATCCATATTGCGTGTATACGGGCGTAATCAAATAATTTGTCCTAAAATTTTAAAGCATAACTTGCAAAAAGTGTATTTAATTTAAATAATTAAAGCACCATCTATGAAAGGGCAGATTATGAAGTATTTAAAGTTTACCCTTAATAATTTATTACTGCGTGCGGTTAATAAAATATTTTTATCGACCCTGAGGTATCAACAACGAAAGGACATAATAAACTGAATGAAAACACTGAAGAGATTCATTATAAATATGGTATCCAAATACGAAGCATCTCAAATATAAGTGAGCTTTAAATAAAGTGTCCATGATACATGATACTGGCAATATTAAATTGGCATCCATATTTAAAAAAATTTTGATCACTTTATATCTCGTATTATTTTTCAGGCGCGCATTTTTTATTACATTATGTTATCAGTTACAATTGAAAACATAAAAAGGAACATCTTAGAAAAACGAAGGAAAAGAAATAGCAAATATATAAGATCTGTAATAACAAAAAAAGAAATAGTAAACTGACAAGATACAAAAAGTATCCCAAATATCACCGAACTTATAAAATATACATAATTTATGAGATCGGCATAGTATTCAGTTGTTATATTATATTAAGTATTAAAAAAAGTTATTCTACCTTTTTTGCGCGCACTTTTTTCACATTTCTGAGTTACTATTGAAAATATAAAAAGCCACATCTTAGAAAAAGGTATGGATTTTGACCAACGTACAAAAAAAAATTCGGCCCATTTTAGGGTATACTTTACAAAGAACGTATTTGAAAAACCGAAATTTTTATATAGTTTTTTAAAACAGCCTACCTTTTATCACTTTTTGTAAAACTTTAAACAAAAACATGCAGTTGAAGAAGAAGATAATACTAGTAAGTTTAGACATAGACGGAACATGAAACAGAACAAGACACAGAAAAAAGGTAACGATATTAACTGGGAATCGAACCCATGATCTCTGTCTTACTGGGACAATGCCTCTTACCACTCGGCAATTATTATATTTTATTATAAGTTATTCCAATAAAAATTGAAAATTCATTTATACTTTTAGAAAAAGACAATATATGGCCCATATAAATAAAAATCTGATATGTTTTTCCGAGACACTATTCTAGATTACAAACAATTTCTTTAGATCTTTGTAATCATTTAAAAAGTCAAAAACTTGGGTAAAATTAGTTAAGGATGATATTATTAATTCTGATTTTGAAAGATGACATCGACAAAAATGACTTAAAATAATTAGGTACCAATGGCCGAGTAGTTAGAGGTGTTGTCCCGATAAGACAGAGATCCTGGGTTCGATTTGCAGTTGAGACCATTACCTTTTATTTTTTCTGTGTCTTGTTTTGTTTCGTGTTTCATTTAGATTTATTAGTATTATCTTCTTCTTTAATGATATGTTACATCGATGGGTATATATATAATGAAAAGTTATTCTAATAAAGATTCACAAAAAATTACAATTTCGACCATACATTTACGGTAATAATTGGGAGCTGGTCCGAAAGTAATTTAGGGCAAGGGTTAGACTGCCACTTAGCATTAAGTATTTTGTAAGGTAGCTAGCACCTTACGTTATGTGTACTTACGGCGTTAAACTCCGCTGCTAAGAAGGCTTGCTCGGCTCCTATGAACATAGTGGCGGGTAGTAAGAGCAGTTGGTAGGGGTCCGCAGTCTGCTTCAACGTGGCCATTAAGCTCTTTAGTATTGACTCCCTGGGTTTAGCGTCTCTCATCTCACATCTGTAATAAATAAGTTAATTTTTACTCGAGTAATGGGGATCAATAATCAATACATCGTTGTTTATGAACAACCTACGTATATCTGTATATTACTTCAAAAACTGAAAAATAATTTTGTGGCGTCATTTTAATTTAAATTCAATTTTTTTATACCCCTCACAATAGTGCCCCTGTCTGTACAGTGTTAAGGCAGGGGAGTTATGTCGCCACCCGGTTAGGCGTCGTTGAGAGGCGGGTAGTAGGGGCTGGAGGAATGGATTTATTAATGCGGGTTTTGAAGAGGTCCGGATTATATAAAGGAGAAAAACAAATTCCGTTAACTCGGTAAGTTCCTTAGAGCAGGATCCATTTAAATACCTGTAAAACAGAGTCAGCATGCTCACATTGCGTTTGTGCATTAGAGATGGCAATCGGTCTGTTATCAACGGATTGTAAATCAGACGGACCACATTCCTTTACAGAGAATCAAGTATTGTGGGGCTCTAGCCATGAGGTGGCTTCCAATTTTATTTACTGGGAATTCTTGCGATTTGCAAAGGGTAAGAAGCTGGTTACTATTGAAGAATTTGCTAGCCTGTTTCATGTTTATTTAAAGAGCCCGATACTTGAGCCTGTCTGATAAACTTACTCGAGGCATCATAATGTAGTTTTCATAGGAGATATAATGTTTAACATTTTACTCGTATTCACCACTATTTAATAGAATAACTTTTATATATATATAAAAATATAAATAAGTTTTGGTTAGTATCAGTTATACGTAATATATTCGTTAGCATCAGGCTTGTGGTTATTTGGTTCAATAAAATGAATATTCTTAAAAAAAATGGTCAAATTTATTTTAATTTTTTAAAACATCACGGCACTCGAGGCATGACACCTACTCGTAGTTCTTGCAAAAATGTTTATAGAGAAATTATTGAAAATTGGCCCTTAAATAATATATTGCAGAAACTTAAAAAAAAAATGACAACATTTATCATCTTAAATCGATTTCGGAAGCTTTTAATAAAGTCGCGTTGCTTTCAGTTTCCTAGCATCTCATTTTTAATGTTGAAAACTTTTTTAACCAAAATGTATGCAAGGTTTTTTCACATCTCTAGTACAGGGGTTCCCAACCCCGTGCCCGCGGGCACAATGGTGCCCACGGAACGATTCGTATGTGCCCGCCACTATTCGACAGTGAAATAATTTTTTCATAAACATTAATTAAAAATGTGAATTATTTTTGTTTATTTGTTGTTTGAATTTTAATTTTGAGTGCCTAGGTTATCAAATACGTGCGTATGTTTGCAATATTGTATGTTTGAGTGGTTCCTTTGCTGACAGTACTTATCGCAACCTGTCGAGCGGCGAGCCAGACTGCACTCTTCTCGCTAGCCTGGAACGGAGAGTTCTATTTGCACATCACTCCTTGTACACGCAGAAAACCCGAAGAGAACGAACGCCACGAACTGAGCCGATGAACGCCGATGGCGCCAATACACGTGGCACATTACTCTGCCAGCTCTGTCTGTCATAGAAAGCAATAAGAATGGCCCCGACAGCTAAACTGACAGTAGTCACGTGCTCGTACCGTCCCGATCGGTTCGGCAATCATCGGCTCACTTCGGGTTTTCGGCGTGTACAAGGAGTGATGTGCAAATAGCATTCCCCACCTGGAACCGCGTTGTTGTCATTTTGATTGCGATTGCTGCCCCGAGTTTGTCGATTAAAAATAGGTGGTGCCCGCAACCCTACCGATGTTTTATAATGTGCTATAGAGTGCAAAAAGGTTGGAAACCCCTGCTCTAGTATAAAATGTTAATTTAACTCGCAGCGAACTGGAATAAAACATGTTTTAAATATTTTCGGAATATTATTTTCTGAACATTAATCAAATATTTATGATGGACATTTGAACCTTACAATGTACATGATGTCATTGCAGAACTTAAAGAAATTAATTTAATTCTTGTCAAATAGATTGAAAGGAAAAGCGGAAATTATTTGAAATTAAGCAAAAGCATTAAACAACACTGTCTGATGGGCCTGTGACGCTAACCATTACTTAGATATTAAAGCTCCGTAGTAAAGGTTCAAAAAGAAGAAGAAGATGGTTTGAAAGAGATATACGTAAATACAAATGTTAGAGGAAGCGCGCTAATATTAAAAAAAAACGATAACGATTTTTTTAAATTTTTTTTTATTCAGTGAATTTTTATTTTATGAATTACAATTTTTGTCTACTTAATAACTCCCACACTAGGCTTATGCCCGTGTTGTGGTAGTCATAATGCTATGAATTACATTAAAACCATATGTTGTAGTAAAAAAAAATAAAACATAATATAGAAGAAAAAAAATATATGTTTTTTATACATGCAAACATACATACATACACATATATAGATGCTCAGATATATATATATCTGAGCATCTATAAATATGAATGTATTTATGTATGTATGTATATATATGAATTATGAACTATGAATCTAAGTAAGAATCGTGGCTCCCTTATCAAGCACAAGAGCTCCTCATTTCTGATAAGGTATACATGACCAATTATGAACCTTAATATTATATTTTGCAAAATATGTATGTATTAATGTAACCCATATGATGTATATTAAAAAAAATATATATATATATATATACATACATACATAAATACATTCATATATAAAAAAATATATATATATAAAAATATATATATATACAGGGTGTATCGGCACGTACCCGACAAACTATTCCTTAGCTTATTTGGAGTAAAAAATCTTATGTGCACTTTGCTGTCCGGTAACGTTTTTTTTTAATAAAAAATTTACCATTCATATTTTCACCACATGTCACCACTGGTTTATCCTTTGTCAAAGTTTGAAAACCCATCTGGCAAATATTTTATTCGAATTCCGTTGAATAATGCACGTGTGTACCTATATTGGCGCACTTTTACAATCACAACGAAATGGCACGGCACCATTCGTCTCATTTTTAACTATTATTATTTAGTGTGTGCGAAAGAGCGAATACGCTTTTTGACATACTTGCTTATAACAGCTGTTGAACACGAAACGCAATGCCAATGACAGTGATGTAGTGTGGAAATTTTAAATTTTTTTGTTTTTAATTGAAAAAAAATGCTACCGGACAGCAAAATGCCCATAACATTTTTTACTCCAAATGTGCTAAGGAATAGCTGGTTAAAGTTTGTCGGGTTAGTGCCGATACACCCTGTATATATATATATATACATACACACACATACATACATACACAGACATACATGCATGCGTATATAAATACATTCATACACATCTATATATGAACTTAATCGAAAACATTTAGTAAAACACTACTCGTTTAAAATAGAGCAAAATTTCTCGACAAATGCTTAAATTGTTTTTAAAGATAAATCTTTATTTCTTTAAAATTTTTCATACCTAAAACATGAGTTTCTAAAGTTTCTATCCACATATTATCTTCCAAAATAACATATATTTTTTTGGGAACCAAAAAACTTAACATGTTTAAGAGAAATGTTAGATATGTTTAAGAATTCTAAAATACAAATAAAAGTGTTTGTCTTCTATTATAGCCATTCTGTGCGCTGAATGACTGTTGCCTTTTCCACTCAGGGGTGACCCACGGAGGGATGTGTGCAGAGGGAATGTTTCCCTTTGAAACCTCTCACCAGCTTAACGTCAACAATTTCACGTGTTTGTTTTCTCCAATCATTTAGACCTGGATAAATGTCAGGAAATTTAAAATATTCCGTCCTTTTGCTCTTTGACCTTGTAGATAATTCACCGTCCTACGCAAACGTGTGTCGTAAAGTGGAACTTAAAGATTAAACTTACGAAGGGGTATTTAAGAATAATCTATTTGTAATCATGCGTCTTTAAATATTTTTTATTAAAAAGAGCCTCGAAAAAATCTGGGTTATCGATATATCATTTTTTTGATCAATTTCACCATATTAAAATCTTTACAGAATACTACAATTGGAAGAAGTTTAAAAGCTTTAAAATGTAAAATCGTTCAGAAAGTTAATTGTAATTGAACAAGGAGGGCAAAACAATTCAAAACTTTCCTAAAAAATACAGGTTTATAATTGTTTAAGTTAGTTACAAAACTAACCTAACATTTTTCCATTGATCGTGTTTCCTTAAGTTTGCTAAATACTTCGGCAAAATTATTAAATTAAGAAGAAAATGATTATTATCGTTTATAACTATTGTTGATACTGTCTAAAATTCAGGTGGAATTCAACTATAATTATTTTTAAAAAATGGAAAGAAAGCTTTCATTTTTTTCAATTTATCAGTATTATCGTAGGTTCATATTCTTCTTTAGATATTGCACAAGGGTTTTATATTTTGAATATTTTTTATGCAATTCATAATATTTTCATTATTTTTTAAATCCAAGTAATAAGAGTAAGTGAAAACAAAACATTTTTAGAGTAGTAAAGTCAATATTCATAGTAAATAAATACCGATACTTATTACAAATTTCCGTGTGGGATATACAATTTATTTATTTATTTATTTATTTATTGATACATTACTCTACAGTACTTCACATTTCAATTCAGCAACGTTGACCTCACTGGGTTGTTCACCCGTGCTGAGGCCCCCCATTTTAAAATATACGAATTTATACATTATTAATTTATTTATTAATCTTAATTATTATCTGTATCTGGATATTATATTAGTAGCGATCGATTTTTACTGCTACGTTTGTTCATTTTAGTTTGCACAATACTATGAAAAGGTAAGTAAATTCTTTTCGGTGAATAACCTTTTCTTTCGCTAGCTTACTACTTTACTGACTATAATTTGTTTTTTTTCCTCTTCTCATCATTTTCCTAAACAATGATTAATCGAACTGCTTTTATAAATTCATTTTTACAGATGTATGTGTGTCTATATGAACCATAACAAATTGTTTTTATATGACAAAAATTTCCTCTACAAGTCCAATATTACTTTTTGAAAACATAGGAATAATAATATCAACGGTGATCAGTTGTTTCATTTAAAAAATATCTATATGTAAGTTTCATTACGTTTCGTCTACATATATATGCCATTACCTTTGTTAGGTAATTGAAGAAAGGTACACCATATTTTGAAATGCACGCTGTATTGCGTGTAACGCACGCGAATATTTTACAAATATTCGGAAATTTCGAATACATTTTGTAATCATTATCACATTCGAAATCGAAATGTTTCTTGAAAAGGCATAAGCCATGTTTGGTGACCAGATCTGAAAACTAGATACTTTCACACCTGCCTATTCCCCATGTCCTTCCCCTCCCCATATCCTGCAGCCTCACAACAAATCCCAAGTGGGGATGTCATAGTTTCAATGGCTACAATAAGCGGGAAACAGTTGGGACTATTTATATATCTATTATACGGTATTCACAAAAATGTTTTGTTAAACAAAGTGTTTTTGGTTATGCGGACCCGATAACTGGTTTCCTCATAAAATGTATTTTTATGTAATTTATTTTAGCCCTTGCTAAATTATCACGGTTTCGTAGCTGCAAATGTTTTTAAAAATTACAACCTTTGTAAAAATTACAGTGTAAATATAACATAAAAATAATAATAACATTGCATTTATATAGCGCAGTTCAGTGTCATTTCACTTCAAGGGCGCTTTACTATAACAAACTTAAAAATCTGTAATTTAGTATTTTTGGTCATGTTCTAATAATTATTCCTACAGTGTACCTTACCCCACAAAAATCTAATATTAAAACACTACATATACTGTTTATATTAATTGATGACAAAATTAAAATAACAATTATCAGCAGAACAGGACAAAACAAAAACACTTAAACTAAAACATAATATAAAACAGGAGGCAGTTTGTGCTGACATTTAAAAAAGTACAATCAGGAGGATACAATAATAAGTATTTGGACAAACTATGAAAAGTTAGTAAACGATTCGTATTTAGCTACAAAATATACTGAATAAATGCGTAATGCAGAAATCGGAATTTATCTCAGCGCAGAGTTTTTGCGACTTACTACCATACATATTCCTCACTGCCCAGAATAATTTTGGAGGGTAATAATTATACCGAGTCAGTGGACATCTTAAATTTATCACTTAACAAATACAAAAGATTAGTGATGAGGCAGTTTAGTTATGTATAACAAATACTGCGTGATTTTCACTATTCATATGTAAAAACCCCTAAAAAGGGCTTAAATAAATAAATGAATAAATTTTAATGTTAAATATTTCCGTATTGGAATCTTCCGCATCTGCATCTACACTTAATAATTAATGGTTCATGATTTGGCGTATATTTTAGACTTAAATCAAGAGCGAAGGGTCGTCTTTTTAAATGCGGTAATTTATAAAAAAAAAACATTAAAAATAATGAGCACGGTTGCTACTAATGACCGGGCTTTTTGTTAACTGCCCCCTGAAAATAAATTCCAAGGCTTACTTCCAAATTGAGGTTTAAAAAATGAATATATAATATTGCTTATTGTGGTCGGAAAATCCCAGCACTTTTGGCACATGTCTTCTCACAATTGTCTCCATTATGTATTAGTCTCCATTGGTTCTACGATAACACATTAAAAATTGATATAAAGTCTTTAAAAACGATAAAAACTAGCCAATAAACCTAACCTACATAACCTATTTAACTTAGTTTTTATTTCATCACTTTTCATGACTTATATACATCACCTTTTAAAGATGCATTGAATTGTCATTTTAATGAATTAACCGCTAACCGATCACCATAATCGTTTTGTGAGGAACACGAAGAAATAAATAAATGTATTGCCTGAAAACGGTAAAGACTCGAATGTCGAATTTTTCCGTTCCGTAGAAAAAATCCTTAGAACTAGACGAACGTGCGTTTTCTAAAAATATTATTGATTTAACGAAAAAACATATTCCATTTGTGAACGTTCTCTGTAAGATAAAATTATATTATTAAATATATTAATGCGACACCTTACGATGGATCCCTTATAATATCTCAACAAGATTTACTACTATCGAAACTATTTTGACATCTCGATCAGTCACGTGATACAAAATAAAACAGCGGATCATCTTTCATATTATTATTCAAATATGTGTCGAAAATTTGCCGGACACCATATTACATTCTATTATATTATAAAATTCCTTCTTCGAAGATATTTTGAGATTTTTTGCGTGCGGTAAGTGGAATATTTAAGGTTTTAAGGTTAGAGCGGGTATTTTATATCCCAAGACAGCATTTCCCTTCGACGTTTTGCTTTTACGTTTCCGCCTTTTTATTTTGTTGTGAAACCAATTTAATTTTTTGGTACAAACGGTTTCGTTTTGTTTTTGTTTCTCTTTCCCCAAAGGACGTGAGGTGTTTTTATTTCCGGCAAAATCTATTCAAGCGAATTAAAAGTAAATTCTCTAGAGATATCAAAGCAAAAAAATACAATAAATTAACAGTGAAAAAAAAAACTTTGAAAGCAAGCACCAATTTAAAAATATACATTATTTCTAAAGCTAATTAATTACCGACAGATTTTAACATTGCTTCGAAATTATTTATTAAAATAATAAAAAAAAAATTATCGACTCATTTGTATTCTTTTGCCATCGAAGTAAAAACTAAATAGGCTTTATAAAGATATGTATGTTCCTACCTACTTATTATGTCGCTCTCGATTTTGCTTAACAGTATTTATAATTGTTACCATTACCAAAATCTTAACAACATTAATATATCATTTGTAGGTAAAAACAATGATAAAAATCTTTTGTTTTTCGTGTTATTTATTCAAAATACAGATCCAGAAAATTTTAAGGGATCGCATGGGAATAAAAAAAAAACATTTTATCTTTTTAAACAGCAAAATTAATACCTCCGAAGGGAGAAATAACTGTCACACGCCAAAATGATATAGTGAAAAGAATGGATATTAATTTTCTATAGCTATACTAAATTGTACTTAATACTAAATAAGTTGTTTGAATATTCATTGCATCTACTTATTATTTTTAAGTTTATGCAAAAACCTTTCAAAAAAATATATGATTTTACATTATATTTCTCATGTCTGGGAAAATCGGTTTACATATTTAACTAAGGCATGAGCAAATGAAAATAAAAATATTAAAACCATATTTTCCATGAGTTTATTCCTGAAAAATCGTTTTACGTATCAATATATTTGTAAATGTCACGTTTATTTTCGGTAAACTCGTATTTTTTTACGTCATAACTAAAAACCAGACTGCGCGGCACTCGGATTTTCCCCCAAAATGTTCCCTTCGTTATAAATATTTTGGAAAACGTTTTAAATTCGACGTTTTTCGGAACGAGACACTTAAATTTGAGACATTTGACAACAATAGGTACAGGTTGGTTTGACGCAAGAAAATGAACCGAAGAAATTGCTTTCAGACGCACAACAGAGGTGCATTAATAAAAAAAACTTCAAAGCGTTCACACGATTTCGATCAATTTTCAAAAATCAAGCAAATTGGTAGCTTTTGTTAGGGGATTTGGTTTATTGTGTACTAGGCGAAGTATTTGCAATCCAGTATCACTCCATCGACATTATTTTTCTAATTGAAATAAATATGTACCTCACATTGTGCCATTTAAAAAAACTTAATGCCTAACAATAGGAATATTGTGAGCTAAAAAAAATGCGTTCACATGGAAAAATCCCTTGGTTCATTCAATTTCAACTAGATTCACTGATTTTGATCATTTCCCAAAATGAAATACTGTTTCTAATGCAGATGAAAGACGGTTTCAGATTTGAATATTATAAACCGACATGCGTAATTAAAAATACTACAATTTTGAACAGCAAATTTAAAAAGAAAATCGTTTACTGATGGTTTTTCCTTTTGAACTTTATTTATCACTTTAAACGATAAATTTACATCATAATGAGAATAAGTATTCATGTATTTTTTTTTTAATTTGAAAACCTTGACTGCGTAAAATGCCTGGCAGTTTTGTGTTTTACAGAATTATTTTTAATTGTACGGGAGCGTGTATGGAAAACTTTTAAATGCAAAGAGAAAGCTGTGTATTCTCTTTGTAAAATGGTTTATACTATATCAAACCACGATAGAAAAGGAGATAGAATAAGTTTTGTGAGGACACGTGTCATTTGGTGACAGATATTATAAGACTAAATTTGCCAATTGGTTTAATATTTACCAAGAAGCCGTGAAAATTTTAAAAAGCTAGAACTCACTATTTGAAGGTTAGGCTACTTTATTTTTGCTTTTTTGTTAAGGTGGTGAATAGATATCCTATTATTTTTATAAGATAAATATAACCTGTGTTTTTTGACAAAGCGTCTTCGAACGTCATAGTGGTAAAACTTTTATTTATCAATTCCGCACAAATCCCTAATGTATTAAGGCTTTTAGTTTTGTTCGATGAAGGTATATGGATTTTTAAGGTTTTCCTAGGTTAGGGCCAATCACCGAAAAAGTTTTTTTTTCAAGACTCTGAGTCTTCCAAAAACGATTTGCTTTAGATATCTGCAGATAAAATAAGAGAGATATTGATTGTTTTATAATGGCTACTGTAAAAAAGGAATATGATATAAAAAGTCGGTCGTTAGTGCCTAAAACAATTTTATTAACTTTTCGGGAATGAGTTTTACACACTTAACTGTACCGGAAAAATGATTTTTTACGATCGAACTTTCTTCTTTATTAATATTAATACCATAAATAAACTGATAACAATCTTATATTGTGAATATAAATGTGGTCCATGTGTTAATTAAAAATATTTTCTGTATTTCCTAGTAAAATATTTATTTTGAGTTTTGGAGTCGGACGAAACGGTGTGTCCATATTTCTTTGGACTTTTTTCGTTCGGACGAACCTAAATAATACAAAAACAAAATGGTTCTAGTAGATCTCTCGAGAAATACACCGTATGCCAGCTCGGGCGCAAAAATTAATTCGAGAGCTAATTGTAACTAAGATTGACCAATCATTAATTAATCGAAATCTATAATTCGACACAATTAATTGGTACGATTTAAAAATAACGTTCGTCCTTATTTTCTGTTCGTATTCCATTTGAAACATTTGTTTGTTTTAATAAAAAACCGTTAAGAAAGAGGATATAATATACAATTATAATTAAAAAGAGTAATTGATTTAGAATACAGATGTCGCTAGTTTGCACCTTCTTTAAAGGCAGCGAAACTAGGTTATTAAAGTTCCAATTTTGATTAGGGAACTCACTTCTCTTCGATTGTTTCTAGCTAAAGAAACCCAAAGTGACAATTATATTTCGCTCTCCGTAGGTGGAGTGATGTCCACAGAGTGTAGGTAGCAGTATAAACTTTGGAAAAAACAACAATAAAATCGGTGTAATTTCAATTTCTACAAAGTGTTTCATTTTTTTAAAAAGAGGAATC
The DNA here is from genome assembly GCF_061612785.1 of Hesperophylax consimilis. Classification (NCBI taxonomy): domain Eukaryota; kingdom Metazoa; phylum Arthropoda; class Insecta; order Trichoptera; family Limnephilidae; genus Hesperophylax; species Hesperophylax consimilis. Next base: position 8,170,760 of record NC_142845.1, read on the forward strand.
TAGCCTTTTGTTCTCAAGTCTTAACTTTAAACGGAGGATATTTTGAATAATTTATCATGTTAAAAATTTTACTCAATATTTTTTATATCTAATAATATATTGTTTATAAAGGCATTTAGCACGAACAAGTAACACGAGACCTCAAATTTCTTTCCCCGAACGTATTTCAAATGAATTTTGCTGTCTACTATTTGTTTGTTGAGCAAAATATATGGTAATGTAATCAATTCCATTGAATCAATTAAATATTATATTATGTTTGGGATATCTCAAGCAGCCATAGACACCAATGAAGCTCATCTATGTTAAAATATCAGCTACTTTTAAAATATAAGCATTTAAATATTTTATACAATATTTCATGTTATTATCATTTGTGTGCAATACTTTAGATGACTTCTTATTATTTTTATATTATACTTAAACAAGTGAAGGGACATAAAAATTTTAAATTTTTTATGCAAAACTGTTTGACAAATTATTGGAAATGAATTGGAATTGTTTCTTAAATTACTGTAGATTTATTTTAATCTTTAGCACTTCAAGATTTTATTTATTTATATGTTTATATGAAGCAGATACTTTGTGATGTGAGGTTATACTTTAAAATAAAACTGTTACTTAGTAAGAACCACTTTTATTTTTTATATTTAATGGGTGTCGCTTCTACCGTAAAAAAAGTGTATACAATGCGTTATTAACATCGATTTATAGGAACGAAGAACAAAATATTTTCCCTTGATGTTTCAGGAGCTACGGGAATTTTTTTAAAAATCGATTTGCCATTAGCCAAAGTCGGGTCTACTGGTAAAATTGCGTTAGTCGTCGCATCATCTGGCACTGCAGCTAAACTTTTGGAAAGATGCAAGTTTTGAGTTTATAATAATGCTTTCAAATTTCATAAAATGCTCAAAACTCTCCCCTCACTAATAAACGTGTTCTAAATTTTACACAAGTGGTAAACAGCCTTTCAAATTACGTTCATGGTTGTTTATCAGGTGAATAAAAATCGAAACACGTTTATTGGTAAGACGGTTAATTTTTGTTTGTATAACCTTATCTCGACGTTTGAAGACTTCTTAGGAGTTTTTTTAATACGTACTTCCCATAAAGTTTGTGATAAAACTTTTATACCGGAAATAACATTTAGGAAAAATAAAGTGTTTTGAAGACCACTTCCTCCGACTGTAGACTTAGCCAATTTAAAGTTTCAGAAACTTCGTTTTTGGCAAATTTCCCATCAACTTAATGAAATATCTCACTATTTGAAAAACAATAAAACTGTGATAAAGAACATTAGACGAGGATCGATCACAACATAAAAAGAGAAGGCATATACAAAAATGCTATTACAAAATTAAAAAACACGAATATGTAACTACTAGGTACCTTTCTAAGAATCAATTCCTTTTCATCTGTGTAAGTTTTCAATTAATTATTTAAACGAAATAAGCAGATCCAAGAAAGCAGGCTTTTCAGACAAATTTGTAAAGGGAGACACGTTGAACCAAAGAGATTTAAAGACATTTCTAACAAAATTCTTCATCACAATTATTTTGCAGCTTATGTGGCATATTCGCCAATTCAATTTGGCAGGCGGGTGTGGGTACCGCAGCCCCGAGAACACTTCGTTGAGTAATAAACACCACTGCCAGAGGTCACCTCAAGCGGTTTGCGACGTTTGGTGATTTAGCAGGGAAGCCCGGGTTCATGGGATGAGGTTTGTTCTTCTCATACTCTCTTCTTTCCTAGAATTTCCTCTCCTTCTTTAACTTAAAAATGCCCTCCACACAGCATCCCCTGCGACGATATAGGCCCTGTTGACGCAATTATATGCATCTCCCTTTAACACATATTCCTGCATTCTATCACCCAATTAACTGTCCCTGTCTGATAGTGTGTAATACCTACGTTCATTGACACAATGTGTTTATACAATACCATTCTGTTAAAAAAAACGGGTACAGTGAACATGTCCCTTTAGTTTGTTTAATTTGAGTCTATTACGGAAACTTGTGCAGTGATGACTAACCAATGTCTCTCAAACCCATAGTATTCAAAAGGGTACATCAGAATCCTTTCCAATTCTAACTATTAACCACAGCTATCCAAATAGTTTTGTCAAATATTGCTTATAGTCCGTAAAAAATTACAAACTGAATGACATATAATATTGCGACTCCAAGCCGTGAGGAAATTTATTTTCCTAAGGTCCTCGTGTATGGAGTTAACGTTAAAAAATCCTCATTCATTATCAAACATAGATATTGCAATACTTTAAACAATTATAAAATCCAATGCTGTCATATGGCAACTAGTCTGCAGGCTCATCTATTTAAAAAAATACTAATCACAATAATATTATCTAAAATCTCTGTAGAACTGTTGAAACTCAAATAAAACATTAGGGGTAATACATGTTTATTTTATTCCTCCGTGTTCAATGGCACCCTTAGTGTAAAATCATAAAGATTTATAAATCCGTAACAAGTTTATTTCATACAGTTTGTAAGCTAATATTTTTTTGTTGTAAGGCGCCCTTGAGATGATATTTCACAAAAAATTCCAAGTGCTATTATTATTTATCATATTAACAGTAAAGCTAAAGAAATTAGCTAGAGGTTATTTGGAGGTTAAAGTTATGTGCTGTACAAGTTTAGTGATGTAATAAGTGTTATAATTAAAGAAAATAAACGGGAGAGAAATATTACTTAGAACTGTCATTTTAATCAAAAGATCGGCGTAAACATGTAACAATATCATCCGTGAACAATTTCTTCCAACATATTATTGCGCTACTAATGAATATATTATTCAAAGCGTGAATGAACACAATTATATTTTAGAGGACGTGTATTTTATTTTGTCATGCATTTTTAAACCGTATTTTAATTAAGTAACGAATTTAAGAATAATTGTGAAAACATTAAGACACTCGAGCAGAAGAAAAACATTTATAGCACTTTGGTTTTGCACATGCTTAGTTATTACCGGGATGTTATTTATCCAGTTCCTTCCTCTCCTTAATCATCATCTTACTGGAAAAGTATTTGAAATTTGAAAGAATTAAACAAGAAAATAGTGCGATTTTGATTGCAATTGTTTTTAAAACAGAATAAGGATTGGGGAATTGAATATCTTGGAAATGCTTAGAATCGTTTTAAGTAGGTACTCATTTGCGGCGATAATTACGTCGAATTATCGCGGTGAAACTCATTACAGAGATATATTGGTTAATTATTGGTCATTCTGTTTTCATTTCTTCCAAACCTTGTTCATTCCTACACATAGTATCACCCAACTCCAGCAAACCCCAATTAATTACGCTGATTATTTTTTTATTGATAAACTTATGTTTATAAGAAAAGGTTGTTATGCATAGCACAAAGGATAATAAATTATTATAAGCAATAATTAGTCGCCTGTAATATCCTGTAGTTGAACCCGCGCCTTCTGATGTCAGGTCAGACACTCAAAAAAATTCGTGGGAAATTCAGCACTTACAAAGCCCTTCCTACAAAAATAAAGTTTGTTGTTTACAGGTGAAAAAATATGAAAAGCAGTAATTGTTGATTGAAGTACTAGTACATATTGAATTACTTGGCGGGTTGGAAATAAGGTGGCTCAGTGGTCCAGAGCGTCTGACCGGACATCAGAAGTCGCGGGTTCAATTCCCGTCGGCGCTATTTATTTTTACTCGGGAGATATTTTCAATTTGTATTGATATTATAGGCGACTAATTATTGCTTATAATAATTTAAATTATAATCCATTTTAATATTCATTTGAAGCTGTAATTCATAAGCAGTTTCGGATGCAACAACAGCCTTTAAATAAACATGTTTTAAATTTTACACAACTGAACCAATTATGTATCGTAAACAGTTGTTTTTCAGTTAAGCAAAATTTTAAATACGTTTATTAGTAAGACTGTATATAGTGCATATTTTTTGCAATTTTACAGAGTTGTCAGTGAAGTAAAGAAACACATTGGCGCACTATAGAGTTTATCGCCGTTCCGCTTACTTTATTCGCATACTCTATTCCAGTAAGTATAAAGAGGCTACCGTTTAATGTTTATGTCAAAACAAACAAAGCTATGAAATCAATACGGTAATTTTAATATTATGAAGCCTTTATTCTTGTAAAAAATGTTAAATTACCTGGGCAGTAAATTTTTTTATTGGTTTTGTTGCTAAAATAAAATAACAGATAAAATACCCCCTTTAGATGGTTTCAGCTTCAATACTGAAGGAAAAATGTTTGAAGCAGTATTTTTATGTTTTCGTTTTGATTATTCAAATTCATTAATATTCCTGACGGCAACAACTGTAAATATATTTATGCGAACTCTATCAAATTTAATACGCCAACTAAAAGTTGTTAAACTTAATCGTTTCCCGAAATTATATTATTTTCATATCCATACCAAAACCACTTCTATATTTCTTGCTCTTAAAAACTTCCCCAAAAAATCAAACTCAACCACAAAACTTATTTTATTGTTCTTGAAGGAATACCTAAAACATCGATACGTTGGAAGTGAGTTTTATGTAATGAGATCGACGAAATTTCAATACATTTTGTAATTATTTATTGTTTTTGTGTTTAATTCGTAGAACTCCCTTTATGCTTTTATTAATTTAAATAAAATCAAATTCAATAATATAATTATTAAGTTCTGCAAGTATTTTTTGGTTTAAAAAAAACCAAACAAAACTTGCAGGACTTAATAATTGTATTAATAAATTTGATTTTAATTAAATAAAAAAACACATTTTGTTTTCTTTAATAATTTTTGTACAGCATTTTTCTACTACACCACAATTAAATAAGTTATTATATATTTGGCTATTCTGTTTGTTTCCATTCCACTCATGCATTATTGCTCTAATTTTTTTTATTTTTAGCATAATTTATATATTATATCGTACCTTCTGCATAAAAAGTGGTGCATTTTTAAAAATAATTGAAAACACACTAAGCAAATTAATGGTATGTTTATTTGCTGTACGTAAGTGATCTTTAAAATAATATTAAAGTCGTAACATGTGAAGAATTTACATATCTCACGAAATCGGTTTTAATTGCCCATATGGAATTTTAGATAAAAAAAAATATTAATCAATTTTGGTGAGAATAAAAGATTCTACAGAAGATAGGTTATTTCAAACAAAACAAATACACTTCTTTACCATCAATAAGTTTTTCTACCATCGTTAATAGGTTTACTTCTACTGTGTGATAATTGCGTAGACTATCGACACATGGGTTGGATTATAATGGTTATAATCTAGGCAGATATGTGCCTATGTAAATTAACGCTTCGTTCGCTGAACCAAAAATAAAGGTATTCGCAAATGTGACTTACGGAAGAGTTAGTTGTGATGTTTGATGATATGGTTCTTTTGGAAGATTTCGTATTGTGGAGGAATTCACAGGCACTTATTTAAGATTGAACTAATTATAACTCCGGCTAACAATCGAATTGACACATCGGTTGTTTTCTCGGTACGGTTTTTTGTCAACTGTCATTAGATAACGTTTTTGCTCAGGCGTGGGCGGATGGATTCAACTCAAAGCAACACTGCGCAGATTCAAACCAGTAAAATTTGAATCCTAGCTTCATTATTGGTTGGAGCGGAAAAAGCGTTAAAAAAATTCAGCGAAACATCTACACATACGAGTAATAATGAATAATATTAATACAATTTGCCCAGCACGACTAGAAAATCAGTAGCAAGCAGAGAACTTCGAACAAAAACGTATAATTACTATATTATTTTTAAATACACTGTACAGGTGTTAGGTTTATTTCACTATCTTCTTGATAAGCACTATCCGTGGAATAACGCACTTTATTAGATTGAAGATTTATTTATTTATAAAGTCCGAGTTTTCTATTCGGTACTCGATCCTATGAATAAAGGATATATTTTATAAGAAGTTAGCCGAGTTTTCTACCTACTGCGAAAATTTATTTATTTTGGTGGATAGTTATCGAGAGGATGGTGAAATACCCCCCAATTAAATAACACCGCAGATATACTTGCCTGAAATTATTTTGTTGTTATATTGATTGTAGGTAATACACTGATATTTTACCTTTCAACAGAATCCACTCCAAAAGCGACGCAAAGTACTGCAGCAATCATACACGCCAGGAAGATACCAGCTAGCAGATTCCTCTTGAAGGATGACGGAGGATTGAGATTAGGATTCTGGAAGAAATCAAACGTTTAAAACAGTGGTTTATAACCGATGTTCAGCGAAACTGATGTAGAAGGTAGAGTGGCATACAAGGTAACAACGCAAACAAACTTTAGCTAAACTGTGCGAGTTGTTTTCATTATCATTATTTATATATAGCGAAATTATCATATAACTTTTTTTAACAGGAATTAAAATTTTGTTATTGCTGATAATGCTGATTGGTATAAATTGCCATCTGGCAATCGAGTGAAAAAATTACTGCTTCGTTACTGAACAATATAAAGATAAAACAAACACTTCGAGGATTTTTACTAGTAAAAGTGAAATACCTCTTTACCAAAAAAAGTTGTATTATAGTGTATACAAATTCTAATGTTAAAAAAAAGCCTATTATCGGGTACCCGAAATTGGTCAAAGTCGGGTGCCCGTTATTAAGCATCACACGAATCTTGCATACAAGTCGCAACAGAAAAATAACAGAGCGAAGATATGTCAAAAAAGCACGATATGTGAACTTTATCACACGGATTATTATTCAAAATAATAATTTTCCCAAAAACACTTACCTTTTTTATCAAAATATTAATCTCTATTATTATGTATTTTTAATTATGCGTAGACACTCATTAGGCTGCATTATTTGGAACGAATGTTTTTATTTATTTATTTGATTTGCGTTGCTTTGTCAATCTCTCTGTTCAGATAGAGAAACAATAGCCTGTGTTTCTTTTACGTCCAAAAGATGGCGCTGTTTTAAAAAACAACATTTTTGTTCAACAGATGGCACTATTTAAAAAAAAAGCATATATGTGTATAAACAATCGGTGAAGATATTCCGGAGATTAAAGATTTTGAACAAATTTTTATTTATATTGATTTATTCATCTTCTCCATAAAACGGTTATGCACCAATAAATTACAGAAAACATCACAAATTTGAGATACATTTAAGTTTAAACGGTCCCCGAGGCAATTTTACTATTTTGGGATTGCGTCAAAAGATAGTTGCTAATAATAAGTTATTGATAAGTTGATAATAATAAGCTATTGATAAATTGGTAGTTGTGAGTGACATTAAAAAGATATCGATAGTCAATGCAGATTTGTTATGCAGTTAAAACGCTCTGTTGATTGGCGAGTTCTGATATAAAATTCAATTTCACAGTATAAAAAGTGAACGACATCTCCAACGTGTATTCTTGTTAGGCAAATATATGTTAAACCCTTTCAATAAAAATGGATTAAGATGAAGTTGAACATGAAGTTCAAGATATAAGTATTAAAATTTTTTGCCAAAAATATTTTTCGGGGTGCTTCTAAGGTATTGAAATCGAGCATTCCTCTTAAGAACAAGGATGGATACAAAAATGAATAGTAAGTATTGCTCTCTCAAATATAGGTAACGCATAAACCTATTTTGTACTTTTTCTATTTCTATGATATAGCTATGTTGAAAAGGGACCCCAACAATGGAGCTGTATTCCAGGATGCTGAGAACATACAAGGTCTAATTTCGAAATTCAGTGAAAGTTCTATTCTAGTTGTTATTATTTCAGTTTTGTGAAGCAACTAGCCCATAATGATATAAAAGCAGAACTAGAAAAAAACTTGAATCTTAAATTTGAAATTTGACGAATTGTTCATATCCTGTGAAATAAACACGTCCTAGGTGATTGTAAATATTGAAAATGTTCATTACATGCAAATGAACTTATACTTTTAAAATGTTAAGAACCACTAAATTCGATAGTAACAGTGACTATAAATAACCCCACTCGAAAATACGAGCACTGCAAAAAAGGATAGGGTCAAACATCATTTTTCAAGCCTCTTGAAGCTAGGGGATCTCTTTACCTATTCGTCATTGCTTGAAAGTGGAGCAAACGAGAAAATCTCATCCGAAGTGTGTGACACTTTTATTAACTGGTTTGGTACCGTAATTTCATACAACTAAAGTCCAAAGTATATTTTAAGAAGATTTAAGTAAGTTACTATTTATAGTCGTTAAAATATTTAGTTTATAAATTATAATAATAATTCCGAGAATGTTTAAGTTGGTTGCAGATGATAAGATTATGTGTATTACCTACTTCACACACACTGACCATAACAATGTCTACAAATCCATGCTCTGTCATTTAATATGTGTGTATAATGTATACTGTTCACTAGATGATGTAACTTATGTTTAAAACGAATATAGGTGTTTTCGTGCGTGTAGGTGTTTTGACCGTGGTTGTGACGTACGATCATAGTTGTTTGAAATTACGGTAAACTCGCTATTTACCGAGTACTTTTTTAAGCAGCCCTAAAATGAAGAAAATGATTGAATTTTTAGAAAATGCGAGTGCCCAACTGTAATAGTTGTTTATCATATATGCAAAATGAAAATAATTTAGCCACCAGGCTTACAAAATTAGAAGGAAAAATATGTAAAAAAAGAAATTTTGTCTTCGAAAAAAAGAGGCCGAATATCAGTTATCATGCCTACCCATATATCGGGTACCATGCATATCATTTAACAGGTACCTGGTGATGTATCGGGTACCATAATACAACAAATAAAATGAAAGGTATCATTACCACAACATTCTATGTGAGCTCATTTTTGCATCGAATGCATTTCATCCTTTGCTCTCCTCCGAAATTCGAATTTGAATAAATTAAGCCTATTATCGGGTGCCCAAAGTTGGGCAAAGTCGAGTGGCCGGTGTTAAGCATAGCATGAATCTTGCATACAAGTCGCAACAGAAATATAACAGAGCGAAGATATGTCAAAAAAAAGCACGTTATGTGAACTTTATTTCACGGATTATTATTCAAAATAATAATAATCCTTAAATATTGAAGACAATAATAATAATCCTGGGTTCGAGTCCCAGATGTGACCGTTTCCTTTTCTGATTTTTCTGTTTCAGATTTTCGTTTAAAAATCACTAATATTGTCTTCAATATTTAAATATTTCAATTTGAGGTTTTACTCAATAAAGTTATTCCGAAAAATAAATAATAATAATCCTAAAAACACTTCCCTTTTTGATCAAAATATTCATTACTTAAACTGACGCACGATATACAATTTATTAGATTTTTTTACAAAAATGCCTCCCACTTGACAAATTTAATGTGAGAGTGACGGTTGTCAATCTTTGCCTCGTAATGGCCAATGGTAAGATCCATGTTTTACCGATCGAAATGTTCGTGCAATTAGCAAAAGTTTCGAGTTATTGGTGAATCCGGAATTGGGCAACTACCCGGTTAATGGTGACTTTACCCAACTAATATTATTTTGTTCACAGAAATGTAGCAATGCTCGAAGTCAGTGGGACTACGCCCTAAATATGAAAGCCCTAATTAAAAAAGGCTTTGAGTGGATGGGAATTAAGCTCTTACCAATTCAAGTAACAATATTGAATGGGGAACTTTTACAAACAATGAAGACCGTTAAAAATGGGTGGAAGATTATATTATTATAATTCTGATCATTGTATAATATTAAATTTTCATTCATATTTATTGATTTTAAACCGATCTTAAAATGCACATTCAAAAACGGTTCCAACGTGATTATGACATAGAAAATGCCAATGTTTTGTAAGACAGCTCTCACCAACTTCGCCAGGTGTGACGTCAACGCCGCTGAATTCACGAATAAAAACGAATATGTCTTTTTGGCGACAAAACGAAAATGGCATATGTTAAATTGTTATACAAAATAAAATAAATATTGACGTGATTATCATTTTTTATTATTTTTTTTATCAACTTTGGACTCACTTTCCCCCAAAATTACTTCTCATTCCTATAACCCTTTTCTTTCTCAGAACTTCCTCTCTTTTCTTTCCTTCATAAGAGCCCCCACACATCATCCCCAAAGATGACACAAGCCCTAAGTAATTTTGTTTAGGGTCTCCTTTGTAAATTTAGTTTTAAAATAAATAAAAACTGGAAAAAGAATGAATTACGGAATTAAAATATTTTATATTTAATACCGAATGCCAAGCATACGTGAACTAAAGAAGGTTCTAACAGGACACTCGGGAGGCAAACGAAAGGCGGGCAGACCTAGGCTGAGATGGGAGGACGATGTCAGGAAAGATGCAAGAGGACTACTCCATGCTGCAGATTGGAAGACGACGGCCGAGGACAGAGGGCGGTGGAGGCTCATGTTAAAGGAGGCCAAGGCTCGAAATGGGCTGTAGCGCCATTGAAGAAGAAGAAGAATATTATTATTTTACTCGTATCTTGAGTGAGTTGATTCTTAAGGCTTTACAGATACCTGGTCAGCACAGGTACAAACTGAAGCCACCGCATTGAAAGTCAAGCATATTGTTCGATCCCATCAGACATGTTTTAAACGATAGATAAACTACGAGTCAAACCATTATCGGTAACGGCCGTTGGAGATTGATTTAATTTACCTTTACATCGGTCGTCTGGGATATTGTCAAGTAGTGGGCTATTTGTACCCATTGAATTTTCAGGAATGTTCGGAATAATTATTCCTTTAGTATTATCATGGAACTCGTTTTGCCTTCCATAAATGTATGTAAAGCAATTGAGCGTAGTCCACTAAACGGGGAAACTTTGAATCCCTTACCGTCGTGTACATTGAAAATCTATTATGTTCATACGATGGATCATTGTAGATACTAGTAAAACAATGTTTATAAAGTGATTGTCTAAATTTTATTGTATTCATAAAGGTTTTGACCGCTTGCTTAATAGTTTGTCGTGGTATTTATTAGTTTAGAAATAATCATATTGAAATAGTATATTTATTTGTAAAAATCATTAAATGAAGTCGTCTCCAAATATTTCATTTTTATGAATATATATCTTGTAT